>NW_028270188.1:5098432-5100420 GCF_037043375.1 Chiloscyllium plagiosum | reverse complement strand
AACCCTAACCCTAACCCTAACCCTAACCCTAACCCTAACCCTAACCCTAACCCTAACCCTAACCCTAACCCTAACCCTAACCCTAACCCTAACCCTAACCCTAACCCTAACCCTAACCCTAACCCTAACCCTAACCCTAACCCTAACCCTAACCCTAACCCTAACCCTAACCCTAACCCTAACCCTAACCCTAACCCTAACCCTAACCCTAACCCTAACCCTAACCCTAACCCTAACCCTAACCCTAACCCTAACCCTAACCCTAACCCTAACCCTAACCCTAACCCTAACCCTAACCCTAACCCTAACCCTAACCCTAACCCTAACCCTAACCCTAACCCTAACCCTAACCCTAACCCTAACCCTAACCCTAACCCTAACCCTAACCCTAACCCTAACCCTAACCCTAACCCTAACCCTAACCCTAACCCTAACCCTAACCCTAACCCTAACCCTAACCCTAACCCTAACCCTAACCCTAACCCTAACCCTAACCCTAACCCTAACCCTAACCCTAACCCTAACCCTAACCCTAACCCTAACCCTAACCCTAACCCTAACCCTAACCCTAACCCTAACCCTAACCCTAACCCTAACCCTAACCCTAACCCTAACCCTAACCCTAACCCTAACCCTAACCCTAACCCTAACCCTAACCCTAACCCTAACCCTAACCCTAACCCTAACCCTAACCCTAACCCTAACCCTAACCCTAACCCTAACCCTAACCCTAACCCTAACCCTAACCCTAACCCTAACCCTAACCCTAACCCTAACCCTAACCCTAACCCTAACCCTAACCCTAACCCTAACCCTAACCCTAACCCTAACCCTAACCCTAACCCTAACCCTAACCCTAACCCTAACCCTAACCCTAACCCTAACCCTAACCCTAACCCTAACCCTAACCCTAACCCTAACCCTAACCCTAACCCTAACCCTAACCCTAACCCTAACCCTAACCCTAACCCTAACCCTAACCCTAACCCTAACCCTAACCCTAACCCTAACCCTAACCCTAACCCTAACCCTAACCCTAACCCTAACCCTAACCCTAACCCTAACCCTAACCCTAACCCTAACCCTAACCCTAACCCTAACCCTAACCCTAACCCTAACCCTAACCCTAACCCTAACCCTAACCCTAACCCTAACCCTAACCCTAACCCTAACCCTAACCCTAACCCTAACCCTAACCCTAACCCTAACCCTAACCCTAACCCTAACCCTAACCCTAACCCTAACCCTAACCCTAACCCTAACCCTAACCCTAACCCTAACCCTAACCCTAACCCTAACCCTAACCCTAACCCTAACCCTAACCCTAACCCTAACCCTAACCCTAACCCTAACCCTAACCCTAACCCTAACCCTAACCCTAACCCTAACCCTAACCCTAACCCTAACCCTAACCCTAACCCTAACCCTAACCCTAACCCTAACCCTAACCCTAACCCTAACCCTAACCCTAACCCTAACCCTAACCCTAACCCTAACCCTAACCCTAACCCTAACCCTAACCCTAACCCTAACCCTAACCCTAACCCTAACCCTAACCCTAACCCTAACCCTAACCCTAACCCTAACCCTAACCCTAACCCTAACCCTAACCCTAACCCTAACCCTAACCCTAACCCTAACCCTAACCCTAACCCTAACCCTAACCCTAACCCTAACCCTAACCCTAACCCTAACCCTAACCCTAACCCTAACCCTAACCCTAACCCTAACCCTAACCCTAACCCTAACCCTAACCCTAACCCTAACCCTAACCCTAACCCTAACCCTAACCCTAACCCTAACCCTAACCCTAACCCTAACCCTAACCCTAACCCTAACCCTAACCCTAACCCTAACCCTAACCCTAACCCTAACCCTAACCCTAACCCTAACCCTAACCCTAACCCTAACCCTAACCCTAACCCTAACCCTAACCCTAACCCTAACCCTAACCCTAACCCTAACCCTAACCCTAACCCTAACCCTAA
>NW_028270188.1:5090932-5093432 GCF_037043375.1 Chiloscyllium plagiosum | reverse complement strand
CCTAACCCTAACCCTAACCCTAACCCTAACCCTAACCCTAACCCTAACCCTAACCCTAACCCTAACCCTAACCCTAACCCTAACCCTAACCCTAACCCTAACCCTAACCCTAACCCTAACCCTAACCCTAACCCTAACCCTAACCCTAACCCTAACCCTAACCCTAACCCTAACCCTAACCCTAACCCTAACCCTAACCCTAACCCTAACCCTAACCCTAACCCTAACCCTAACCCTAACCCTAACCCTAACCCTAACCCTAACCCTAACCCTAACCCTAACCCTAACCCTAACCCTAACCCTAACCCTAACCCTAACCCTAACCCTAACCCTAACCCTAACCCTAACCCTAACCCTAACCCTAACCCTAACCCTAACCCTAACCCTAACCCTAACCCTAACCCTAACCCAACCCTAACCCTAACCCTAACCCTAACCCTAACCCTAACCCTAACCCTAACCCTAACCCTAACCCTAACCCTAACCCTAACCCTAACCCTAACCCTAACCCTAACCCTAACCCTAACCCTAACCCTAACCCTAACCCTAACCCTAACCCTAACCCTAACCCTAACCCTAACCCTAACCCTAACCCTAACCCTAACCCTAACCCTAACCCTAACCCTAACCCTAACCCTAACCCTAACCCTAACCCTAACCCTAACCCTAACCCTAACCCTAACCCTAACCCTAACCCTAACCCTAACCCTAACCCTAACCCTAACCCTAACCCTAACCCTAACCCTAACCCTAACCCTAACCCTAACCCTAACCCTAACCCTAACCCTAACCCTAACCCTAACCCTAACCCTAACCCTAACCCTAACCCTAACCCTAACCCTAACCCTAACCCTAACCCTAACCCTAACCCTAACCCTAACCCTAACCCTAACCCTAACCCTAACCCTAACCCTAACCCTAACCCTAACCCTAACCCTAACCCTAACCCTAACCCTAACCCTAACCCTAACCCTAACCCTAACCCTAACCCTAACCCTAACCCTAACCCTAACCCTAACCCTAACCCTAACCCTAACCCTAACCCTAACCCTAACCCTAACCCTAACCCTAACCCTAACCCTAACCCTAACCCTAACCCTAACCCTAACCCTAACCCTAACCCTAACCCTAACCCTAACCCTAACCCTAACCCTAACCCTAACCCTAACCCTAACCCTAACCCTAACCCTAACCCTAACCCTAACCCTAACCCTAACCCTAACCCTAACCCTAACCCTAACCCTAACCCTAACCCTAACCCTAACCCTAACCCTAACCCTAACCCTAACCCTAACCCTAACCCTAACCCTAACCCTAACCCTAACCCTAACCCTAACCCTAACCCTAACCCTAACCCTAACCCTAACCCTAACCCTAACCCTAACCCTAACCCTAACCCTAACCCTAACCCTAACCCTAACCCTAACCCTAACCCTAACCCTAACCCTAACCCTAACCCTAACCCTAACCCTAACCCTAACCCTAACCCTAACCCTAACCCTAACCCTAACCCTAACCCTAACCCTAACCCTAACCCTAACCCTAACCCTAACCCTAACCCTAACCCTAACCCTAACCCTAACCCTAACCCTAACCCTAACCCTAACCCTAACCCTAACCCTAACCCTAACCCTAACCCTAACCCTAACCCTAACCCTAACCCTAACCCTAACCCTAACCCTAACCCTAACCCTAACCCTAACCCTAACCCTAACCCTAACCCTAACCCTAACCCTAACCCTAACCCTAACCCTAACCCTAACCCTAACCCTAACCCTAACCCTAACCCTAACCCTAACCCTAACCCTAACCCTAACCCTAACCCTAACCCTAACCCTAACCCTAACCCTAACCCTAACCCTAACCCTAACCCTAACCCTAACCCTAACCCTAACCCTAACCCTAACCCTAACCCTAACCCTAACCCTAACCCTAACCCTAACCCTAACCCTAACCCTAACCCTAACCCTAACCCTAACCCTAACCCTAACCCTAACCCTAACCCTAACCCTAACCCTAACCCTAACCCTAACCCTAACCCTAACCCTAACCCTAACCCTAACCCTAACCCTAACCCTAACCCTAACCCTAACCCTAACCCTAACCCTAACCCTAACCCTAACCCTAACCCTAACCCTAACCCTAACCCTAACCCTAACCCTAACCCTAACCCTAACCCTAACCCTAACCCTAACCCTAACCCTAACCCTAACCCTAACCCTAACCCTAACCCTAACCCTAACCCTAACCCTAACCCTAACCCTAACCCTAACCCTAACCCTAACCCTAACCCTAACCCTAACCCTAACCCTAACCCTAACCCTAACCCTAACCCTAACCCTAACCCTAACCCTAACCCTAACCCTAACCCTAACCCTAACCCTAACCCTAACCCTAACCCTAACCCTAACCCTAACCCTAACCCTAACCCTAACCCTAACCCTAACCCTAACCCTAACCCTAACCCTAACCCTAACCCTAACCCTAACCCTAACCCTAA
>NW_028270188.1:5003432-5083432 GCF_037043375.1 Chiloscyllium plagiosum | reverse complement strand
ACTGCGTCACCCTCACCATGACCCCATCACACTTACTGCATACTACCACCCTGATCCCCTCACACTTACTGCGTGACTATCACACTGACTCCATCACCCTTACTGCAACATTATCACCCTGATCCCCTCAAATCTACTGCATCACTATCACCCTGATCGCCTCACACTTACTGCGCCACTATCACCCTGATTCCCTAACACTTACTGCGTCACTATCACCCTGACACCATCACACGTACTGCGTCATTATCACCCTGACTCCTTCACATTCACTGCTTCACTATCTCCCTGATCCCATTTCACTTACTGCATCACTATCTCCCTGATCCCATCACACGTTCTGCGTCACTATCTCCCTGAACCCTTCACACTTAATGCGTCACTACGACTCTGACCCCCTCACACTTACTGCATCACTATCTCCCTAAACCCCTCACATATACAGCGTCTCTATCTCCCTGACCCCTCACACTTACTGCGTCACAATCTCTCTGATTCCCCCACACGTACTGCGTCACTATCTCCCTGATCCCCTCACAATTCGTGCGTCACTGTCACCCTGATCACATCACACTTATTTCGTCACTATCTACCTGATCCCATCACACTTACTGCGTCACTATCACCCTGACACCCTCACAATTACTGCGTCACTATCTCCCTGATCGCCTCACATTTACTGCGTCACTATTACCCTGATACTCTCACACTTACTGCGTCACTATCAGCCTACACCATCACACTTGTTGCGTTACTATCTCCATGATCCCAACACAATTACTATGTTACCTTCTCCCTGAACACCTCACACTTACTGCATCACCCTCACCATGACCACATCACACTTACTGCATACTATCACCATGATCCCGTCACACTTTCTGCGTCACTATCACCCTGACCCCATAATACTTACTGCATCACTATCACCCTGATCACCTCACACTTACTGCGTCACTATCACTCTGACCCCCTCACACTTACTGCATCACTATCTCCCTGCACCTGACCCCCTCACACTTATGCATCACTATCTCCTTGCTCCCCTCAAATTTACTGCTCCACTATCTCCCTAATCGCCTCACACTTACGGTGCCACTATCACCCTGATTCACTAACACTCACTGCGTCAGTATCACCCTGACACCATCACACTTACTGCGTCATTATCACCCTGACCCCATCACATATACTGCGTCACTATCTCCCTGATCCCATCTCACTTACTGCGTCACTATCTCCCTGATCCCATCACACGTTCTGCGTCACTATCTCCCTGAACCCTTCACACTTTCTGCGTCACTCTCTCCCTGATCCCCTTACACTTACAGCGACACTATCACCCTGATCCCCTCACACGCCCTGCGTCATTATCTCCGTGATCACCTCACACTTACTGCATCAATACAACCCTGATTCCCTCAAACTTACTGCGTCACTATCTGCCTGACCCCCTCACAATTACTGCATCACTATCTCCCTGATACCCTCAAACTTACTGCGTCTCTATCACGCTGACCACCTCACACTTCCCGCATCACTATCACCCTGACACCCTCACACTTACTGCGTCACTATCACCCTGATCCCCTCACACTCACTGCGTCACTATTTCCCTGATCCCATCACACTTACTGCGTCACTATCTCCCTGATCCCATCACAATCACTTTCACCATGACCCCATCACACTTACAGTATCACAATCACCCTGATCCCCTCACACTTACTGCATCACTATCACACCGACTCCATCACATTTACTGCATCACCATCACCCTGTCCCCATCACACTTACTGCAGCACTATCACCCTGATCCTCTCACACTTAACGCGTCACTATCACTCTGACCCCCTCACACGTACTGCATCACTATCTCCCTGATCCCCTCAAACTTTCTGGCTCTCTATCACGCTGACCCCCTCACACTTACTGCGTCACTATCCCCTGCTCCCCTCACACTTACTGCGTCACTATCTCCCTGACCCCATCACACTTACTGCGTTACAATCTCTCTGATTCCCCCACACTTACTGCGTCACTCTCTCCCTGATCCCCTCACACTTACTGCGTCACTCTCATCCTGATCCCCTCACACTCACTGCGTCACTATCAGCCTGATCCCCTCACACTCACTGCATTACTGTCTCCGTGATCCCGCCACCCTTACTGCCTCACTATCACGCAGACCCCCTCACACTTATGCGTCACTCTCACCCTGATCCCCTCACACTTACTGCATCACTATCTCCCTGATCCCCTCAAACATACTGCTTCTCTAACACGCTGACCCCCTCACATTGACTGCATCACTATTAACCTGACCCAAACACACTTACTGCGTCACTCTCCCCTGATCCCCTCACAACTACTGTGTCAACTTCTCCCTGAACCCCTCACACTTACTGCGTCACTATCACTAAGACCCCCTCACACTTACTGCATCACTATCTCCCTGCACCTGACCCCCTCACACTTACTGCATCACTATCTCCCTGCTACCCTCAAATTTACTGCGTCACTATCCCCTGATCCCCTCACACCCTCTGCATCACCTTCTCCCTGAACCCCTAACACTTACTGCGTCTCTATCGCCCTGACACCATCACATTCACTGCGTCACTATCTCCCTGATCCCATCACACTTACTGCGTCACTATCTCCCTGATCCCATCACAATTACTGTGTCACTTTCACCATGACCCCATCACACTTACAGTATCACTATCACACTGACTCCATCACACTTACTGCATCACCATCACCCTGTCCCCATCACACTTACTGCAGCACTATCACCCTGATCCTCTCACACTTACTGCGTCACTATCACTCTGACCCCCTCACACTTACTGCATCACTATCTACCTGCACCTGTCCCCCTCACACTTACTGCATCACTATCTCCCTGCTACCCTCAAATTTACTGTGACACTATCTCCCTGATCGCCTCACACATACTGCGCCACTATCACCCTATTTCCCTCACACTTACTGCGTCAGTATAACCCTGACACCATCACACTTTCTGCGTCATTATCACCCTGACCCCATCACATTCACAGCGTCACTATCTCCCTGATCCCATCTCACTTACTGCGTCACTATCTCCCTGAACCCTTCACACTTTCTGCGTCACTATCTCCCTGATCCCCTCACACTTACAGCGACACTATCACCCTGATCCCCTCACACGTCCTGCGTCATTATCTCCGTGATCGCCTCACACTTCTGCGTAACTATCACCTTGATCCCCTCACACATGCTGCCTCACTATTACCCTGATCCCATCGCACTGACTGCGTCACTCTTACCTGATACCTTCACACTTACTGCGTCACTATCACACTACACCATCACACGTATTGCGTCACTATCTCCCTGATCCATTCACCATTACTATGTCACCTTCTCCCTGAACCCCTGACACTTACTGCGTCACTATCACGCTGATTCTATCACACTTACTGCATCACCATCACCCTGACCCCATCACACTTATAGCGTCACTATCACGCTGACGTCCCACTTACTGCATAACTACCTCCCTGAACCCTCACACTCACCGCATCACAATCACACTGTTCCCAACTCACTTACTGCGCCACTAACTCCCTGACACCATCACACTTACTGCGTCACGATCACCATGATCCTCTCAAAATTACTACGTCACTATCACCCTGACGCCTCACACTCAATGCATCACTATCACACTGATCCCCGCACACTTACTGCGGCACTATCTCCCTGATCCCCTCACACTTACTGCGTCACCTTCTCCCTGAATCCCTCACACTTACTGCGGCACTATCTCACTGATCCCCTCACACTTACTGTGTCACTATCACCCAGACTCCATCACACTTACTGCGTCACAAAACCCCTGTTCCCGTCACACTTGCTGCGTCACGATCTCCCTGATGCCCTCACACTTACTGCGTCACTATCTCCCTGATCCCCTCACACTTACTGCATCACTATCTCCCTGAACCATTCACACCTACTGCGTCACTATCACCCTGGTCCCCTCACACTTCCTGCGTCACTATCTCCTGATCGCCTCACATTTGCTGCGTCACTCTTACCCTGATACCCTCACACTTACTGCGTCACTATCACCCTACAACATCACACTTGTTGCGTCACTATCTCCATGATCCCATCACAATTACTATGTTACCTTCTCCCTGAATACCTCACACTTACTGCGTCACCCTCACCATGACGCCATCACACTTACTGCATACAATCACCCTGATCAAGTCACACTTTCTGCGTCACTATCACCATGACGCCATCACAGTTACTGCATCACTATCACACTGATGCCCTCACACTTTCTGCGTCACTATCTCCCTGATCCCATCACACTTTCTGCGTCACTATCTCCCTGATTCCCTCACAATTACAGCGACACTATCACCCTGGTCCCCTCACACGTCCTGCGTCATTATCTCCGTGATCACCTCACACTTACTGCGTCAATACAACCCTGATTCCCTCAAACCTACTGCGTCTCTATCACGCAGACCACCTCAAACTTCCCGCATCACTATCACCCTGACACCCTCACACTTACTGCGTCACTATCACCCTGATCCCATCACACTCACTGCGTCACTATTTCCCTGATCCCATCACACTTACTGTGCCACTATCTCCCGGATCCCATCACAATCACTGTATTACTTTCACCATGACCCCATCACACTTACAGTATCAATATCACCCTGATCCCCTCACACTTACTGTGTCACTATCACACTGACTCCATCACACTTACTGCAGCACTATCACCCTGATCCTCTCACACTTAACGCGTCACTATCACACTGACTCCATCACACTTACTGCAGCACTATCACCCTGATCCCCTCAAACTTTCTGGGTCTATATCACTCTGACCCCCTCACACTTACTGCATCACTATCACCCTGATCCCATCACATTTACTGCGTCACTCTCCCCTGCTCCCCTCACAATTACTGCGTCACTATCTCCCTGAACCCATCACACTTACTGCGTCACAATCTCTCTGATTCCCCCACACTTACTGCGTCACTATCTCCCTGATCCCCTCACAATTAGTGCGTCACTGTCACCCTGATCACATCACACTTATTGCGTCACTATCTGCCTTATCCCATCACACTTACTGCGTCTGTAACACCCTGACACCCTCACACTTACTGCTTCACTGTCATCCTGATCCCCTCACACTCACTGTGTCACTATCAGCCTGATCCCCTAACACTCACTGCATTACTGTCTCCGTGATCCCGTCACCCTTACTGCATCACTTTCACGCTGACCCCCTCACACTTACTGCGTCACTATGCCCCTGTTCCCCTCACACTTACAGGTCACTATCACCCTGATCCCCTCACACTTACTGCATCACTATCCCTGATCCCCTCAAACTTACTGCGTCTCAAACACGCTGACCCCCTCACACTGACTGCATCACTATCAAACAGACACCATCACACTTACTGCGTCATTCTCCCCTGATCCCCTCACACCCTCGGCGTCACCTTCTCCCTGAACCCCTCACACTTACTGCGTCTCTATCGCCCTGACACCATCACATTCACTGCGTCACTATCTCCCTGATCCCATCACACTTACTGCGTCACTATCTCCCTGATCCCATCACTATTACTGTGTCACTTTCACCATGACCCCATCACACTTACAGTATCACTATCACCCTGTTCCCGTCACACTTACTGCGTCACTATCACACTGACGCTATCACACTTACTGCATCACCATCACCCTGTCCCCACCACATTTACTGCAGCACTATCACACTGATCCTCTCACACTTAATGCTTCATTATCACTCTGACCCCCTCACACGTACTGCATCACTATCTCCCTGATCCCCTCAAATTTTCTGGCTCTCTATCACGCTGATCCCCTCACACTTACTGCATCACTATCACCCTGATCACATCACATTTGTTGCCTCACTATCCCCTGATCCCCTCACACTTACTGCGTCACTATCTCCCTAAACCCCTCACATACACAGCGTCTCTAACTCCCTGACCCCATCACACTTCCTGCGTCTCAATCTCTCTGATTCCCCCACACGTACTGCGTCACTATCTCCCTGATCCCCTCACAATTAGTGCGTCACTGTCACCCTGATCACATCACACTTATTGCGTCACTATCTGCCTGATCCCATCACACTTACTGCGTCACTATCACCCTGACACCCTCACACTTACTGCGTCACTATCTCCCTGATCGCCTCACATTTACTGCGTCACTATTACCCTGATACCCTCACACTTACTGCGTCACTATCACCCTACACCATCACACTTGTTGCATCACTGTCTCCATGATCCCATCACAATTACTATGTTACCTTCTCCCTGAAGACCTCACACTTACTGCGTCACCCTCACCATGACCCCATCACACTTACTGCATACTATCACCTTGATCCCGTCACACTTTCTGCGTCACTATCACACTGACCCCATAATACTTATTGCATCACTATCACCCAGATCCCCTCACACTTACTGCGTGACTATCACACTGACTCCATCACCCTTACTGCATCACTATCACCCTGATCCCCTCACACTTACTGCGTCACTATCACTAAGACCCCCTCACACTTACTGCATCACTATCTCCCTGCACCTGACCCCCTCACACTTACTGCATCACTATCTCCCTGCTACCCTCAAATTTACTGCGTCACTATCCCCTGATCCCCTCACACCCTCTGCATCACCTTCTCCCTGAACCCCTAACACTTACTGCGTCTCTATCGCCCTGACACCATCACATTCACTGCGTCACTATCTCCCTGATCCCATCACACTTACTGCGTCACTATCTCCCTGATCCCATCACAATTACTGTGTCACTTTCACCATGACCCCATCACACTTACAGTATCACTATCACCCTGTTCCCGTCACACTTACTGCGTCACTATCACACTGACTCCATCACACTTACTGCATCACCATCACCCTGTCCCCATCACACTTACTGCAGCACTATCACCCTGATCCTCTCACACTTACTGCGTCACTATCACTCTGACCCCCTCACACTTACTGCATCACTACCTACCTGCACCTGACCCCCTCACACTTACTGCATCACTATCTCCCTGATCCCCTCACACTTACAGCGACACTATCACCCTGATCCCCTCACACGTCCTGCGTCATTATCTCCGTGATCGCCTCACACTTCTGCGTAACTATCACCTTGATCCCCTCACACATGCTGCCTCACTATTACCCTGATCCCATCGCACTGACTGCGTCACTCTTACCCTGATACCTTCACACTTACTGCGTCACTATCACACTACACCATCACACGTATTGCGTCACTATCTCCCTGATCCATTCACCATTACTATGTCACCTTCTCCCTGAACCCCTGACACTTACTGCGTCACTATCACGCTGATTCTATCACACTTACTGCATCACCATCACCCTGACCCCATCACACTTATAGCGTCACTATCACGCTGACGTCCCACTTACTGCATAACTACCTCCCTGAACCCTCACACTCACCGCATCACAATCACACTGTTCCCAACTCACTTACTGCGCCACTAACTCCCTGACACCATCACACTTACTGCGTCACGATCACCATGATCCTCTCAAAATTACTACGTCACTATCACCCTGACGCCTCACACTCAATGCATCACTATCACACTGATCCCCGCACACTTACTGCGGCACTATCTCCCTGATCCCCTCACACTTACTGCGTCACCTTCTCCCTGAATCCCTCACACTTACTGCGGCACTATCTCACTGATCCCCTCACACTTACTGTGTCACTATCACCCAGACTCCATCACACTTACTGCGTCACAATACCCCTGTTCCCGTCACACTTGCTGCGTCACGATCTCCCTGATGCCCTCACACTTACTGCGTCACTATCTCCCTGATCCCCTCACACTTACTGCGTCACTATCTCCCTGAACCATTCACACTTACTGCGTCACTATCACCCTGACCCCCTCACACTTACTGCATCACTATCACCCTGATCCCATCACATTTACTGCGTCACTCCCCCCTGCTCCCCTCACAATTACTGCGTCACTATCTCCCTGAACCCATCACACTTACTGCGTCACAATCTCTCTGATTCCCCCACACTTACTGCGTCACTATCTCCCTGATCCCCTCACAATTAGTGCGTCACTGTCACCCTGATCACATCACACTTATTGCGTCACTATCTGCCTTATCCCATCACACTTACTGCGTCTGTAACACCCTGACACCCTCACACTTACTGCTTCACTGTCATCCTGGTCCCCTCACACTCACTGTGTCACTATCAGCCTGATCCCCTAACACTCACTGCATTACTGTCTCCGTGATCCCGTCACCCTTACTGCATCACTTTCACGCTGACCCCCTCACACTTACTGCGTCACTATGCCCCTGTTCCCCTCACACTTACAGGTCACTATCACCCTGATCCCCTCACACTTACTGCATCACTATCCCTGATCCCCTCAAACTTACTGCGTCTCAAACACGCTGACCCCCTCACACTGACTGCATCACTATCAAACAGACACCATCACACTTACTGCGTCATTCTCCCCTGATCCCCTCACACCCTCGGCGTCACCTTCTCCCTGAACCCCTCACACTTACTGCGTCTCTATCGCCCTGACACCATCACATTCACTGCGTCACTATCTCCCTGATCCCATCACACTTACTGCGTCACTATCTCCCTGATCCCATCACTATTACTGTGTCACTTTCACCATGACCCCATCACACTTACAGTATCACTATCACCCTGTTCCCGTCACACTTACTGCGTCACTATCACACTGACGCCATCACACTTACTGCATCACCATTACCCTGTCCCCACCACATTTACTGCAGCACTATCACACTGATCCTCTCACACTTAATGCTTCATTATCACTCTGACCCCCTCACATGTACTGCATCACTATCTCCCTGATCCCCTCAAATTTTCTGGCTCTCTATCACGCTGATCCCCTCACACTTACTGCATCACTATCACCCTGATCACATCACATTTGTTGCCTCACTATCCCCTGATCCCCTCACACTTACTGCGTCACTATCTCCCTAAACCCCTCACATACACAGCGTCTCTAACTCCCTGACCCCATCACACTTCCTGCGTCTCAATCTCTCTGATTCCCCCACACGTACTGCGTCACTATCTCCCTGATCCCCTCACAATTAGTGCGTCACTGTCACCCTGATCACATTACACTTATTGCGTCACTATCTGCCTGATCCCATCACACTTACTGCGTCACTATCACCCTGACACCCTCACACTTACTGCGTCACTATCTCCCTGATCGCCTCACATTTACTGCGTCACTATTACCCTGATACCCTCACACTTACTGCGTCACTATCACCCTACACCATCACACTTGTTGCATCACTGTCTCCATGATCCCATCACAATTACTATGTTACCTTCTCCCTGAAGACCTCACACTTACTGCGTCACCCTCACCATGACCCCATCACACTTACTGCATACTATCACCTTGATCCCGTCACACTTTCTGCGTCACTATCACACTGACCCCATAATACTTATTGCATCACTATCACCCAGATCCCCTCACACTTACTGCGTGACTATCACACTGACTCCATCACCCTTACTGCATCACTATCACCCTGATCCCCTCACACTTACTGCGTCACTATCACTAAGACCCCCTCACACTTACTGCATCACTATCTCCCTGCACCTGACCCCCTCACACTTACTGCATCACTATCTCCCTGCTACCCTCAAATTTACTGCGTCACTATCCCCTGATCCCCTCACACCCTCTGCATCACCTTCTCCCTGAACCCCTAACACTTACTGCGTCTCTATCGCCCTGACACCATCACATTCACTGCGTCACTATCTCCCTGATCCCATCACACTTACTGCGTCACTATCTCCCTGATCCCATCACAATTACTGTCACTTTCACCATGACCCCATCACACTTACAGTATCACTATCACCCTGTTCCCGTCACACTTACTGCGTCACTATCACACTGACTCCATCACACTTACTGCATCACCATCACCCTGTCCCCATCACACTTACTGCAGCACTATCACCCTGATCCTCTCACACTTACTGCGTCACTATCACTCTGACCCCCTCACACTTACTGCATCACTACCTACCTGCACCTGACCCCCTCACACTTACTGCATCACTATCTCCCTGATCCCCTCACACTTACAGCGACACTATCACCCTGATCCCCTCACACGTCCTGCGTCATTATCTCCTTGATCGCCTCACACTTCTGCGTAACTATCACCTTGATCCCCTCACACATGCTGCCTCACTATTACCCTGATCCCATCGCACTGACTGCGTCACTCTTACCCTGATACCTTCACACTTACTGCGTCACTATCACACTACACCATCACACGTATTGCGTCACTATCTCCCTGATCCATTCACCATTACTATGTCACCTTCTCCCTGAACCCCTGACACTTACTGCGTCACTATCACGCTGATTCTATCACACTTACTGCATCACCATCACCCTGACCCCATCACACTTATAGCGTCACTATCACGCTGACGTCCCACTTACTGCATAACTACCTCCCTGAACCCTCACACTCACCGCATCACAATCACACTGTTCCCAACTCACTTACTGCGCCACTAACTCCCTGACACCATCACACTTACTGCGTCACGATCACCATGATCCTCTCAAAATTACTACGTCACTATCACCCTGACGCCTCACACTCAATGCATCACTATCACACTGATCCCCGCACACTTACTGCGGCACTATCTCCCTGATCCCCTCACACTTACTGCGTCACCTTCTCCCTGAATCCCTCACACTTACTGCGGCACTATCTCACTGATCCCCTCACACTTACTGTGTCACTATCACCCAGACTCCATCACACTTACTGCGTCACAATACCCCTGTTCCCGTCACACTTGCTGCGTCACTATCTCCCTGATCCCCTCACACTTACTGCGTCACTATCTCCCTGAACCATTCACACTTACTGTGTCACTATCACCCTGATCCCCTCACACTTCCTGCGTCACTATCTCCTGATCGCCTCACATTTGCTGCGTCACTCTTACCCTGATACCCTCACACTTACTGCGTCACTATCACCCTACAACATCACACTTGTTGCGTCACGATCTCCATGATCCCATCACAATTACTATGTTACCTTCTCCCTGAATACCTCACACTTACTGCGTCACCCTCACCATGACGCCATCACACTTACTGCATACAATCACCCTGATCAAGTCACACTTTCTGCGTCACTATCACCATGACGCCATCACACTTACTGCATCACTATCACACTGATGCCCTCACACTTTCTGCGTCACTATCTCCCTGATCCCATCACACTTTCTGCGTCACTATCTCCCTGATTCCCTCACACTTACAGCGACACTATCACCCTGATCCCCTCACACGTCCTGCGTCATTATCTCCGTGATCACCTCACACTTACTGCGTCAATACAACCCTGATTCCCTCAAACTTACTGCGTCTCTATCACGCAGACCACCTCACACTTCCCGCATCACTATCACCCTGACACCCTCACACTTACTGCGTCACTATTACCCTGATCCCATCACACTCACTGCGTCACTATTTCCCTGATCCCATCACACTTACTGTGTCACTATCTCCCGGATCCCATCACAATCACTGTATTACTTTCACCATGACCCCATCACACTTACAGTATCAATATCACCCTGATCCCCTCACGCTTACTGTGTCACTATCACACTGACTCCATCACACTTACTGCAGCACTATCACCATGATCCTCTCACAATTAACGCGTCACTATCACACTGACTCCATCACACTTACTGCAGCACTATCACCCTGATCCCCTCAAACTTTCTGGGTCTATATCACTCTGACCCCCTCACACTTACTGCATCACTATCACCCTGATCCCATCACATTCACTGCGTCACTCTCCCCTGCTCCCCTCACAATTTCTGCGTCACTATCTCCCTGAACCCATCACACTTACTGCGTCACAATCTCTCTGATTCCCCCACACTTACTGCGTCACTATCTCCCTGATCCCCTCACAATTAGTGCGTCACTGTCACCCTGATCACATCACACTTATTGCGTCACTATCTGCCTTATCCCATCACACTTACTGCGTCTGTAACACCCTGACACCCTCACACTTACTGCGTCACTGTCATCCTGATCCCCTCACACTCACTGTGTCACTATCAGCCTGATCCCCTAACACTCACTGCATTACTGTCTCCGTGATCCCGTCACCCTTACTGCATCACTTTCACGCTGACCCCCTCACACTTACTGCGTCACTATGCCCCTGTTCCCCTCACACTTACAGGTCACTATCACCCTGATCCCCTCACACTTACTGCATCTCTATCCCTGATCCCCTCAAACTTACTGCGTCTCAAACACGCTGACCCCCTCACACTGACTGCATCACTATCAAACAGACACCATCACACTTACTGCGTCATTCTCCCCTGATTCCCTCACACCCTCGGCGTCACCTTCTCCCTGAACCCCTCACACTTACTGCGTCTCTATCGCCCTGACACCATCACATTCACTGCGTCACTATCTCCCTGATCCCATCACACTTACTGCGTCACTATCTCCCTGATCCCATCACAATTACTGTGTCACTTTCACCATGACCCCATCATCCTTACAGTATCACTATCACCCTGACCCCATCACACTTACTGCGTCACTATCACACTGACTCCATCACACTTACTGCATCACCATCACCCTGTCCCCATCACATTTACTGCAGCACTATCACACTGATCCTCTCACACTTAATGCTTCACTATCACTCTGACCCCCTCACACGTACTGCATCATTATCTCCCTGATCCCCTCAAATTTTCTGGCTCTCTATCACGCTGATCCCCTCACACTTACTGCATCACTATCACCCTGATCACATCACATTTGTTGCCTCACTATCCCCTGATCCCCTCACACTTACTGCGTCACTATCTCCCTAAACCCCTCACATATACAGCGTCTCTAACTCCCTGACCCCATCACACTTACTGCGTCTCAATCTCTCTGATTCCCCCACACGTACTGCGTCACTATCTCCCTGAACCCCTCACAATTAGTGCGTCACTGTCACCCTGATCACATCACACTTATTGCGTCACTATCTGCCTGATCCCATCACACTTACTGCGTCACTATCACCCTGACACCCTCACACTTACTGCGTCACTATCTCCCTGATCGCCTCACATTTACTGCGTCACTATTACCCTGATACCCTCACACTTACTGCGTCACTATCACCCTACACCATCACACTTGTTGCATCACTGTCTCCATGATCCCATCACAATTACTATGTTACCTTCTCCCTGAAGACCTCACACTTACTGCGTCACCCTCACCATGACCCCATCACACTTACTGCATACTATCACCCTGATCCCGTCACACTTTCTGCGTCACTATCACACTGACCCCATAATACTTATTGCATCACTATCACCCAGATCCCCTCACACTTACTGCGTGACTATCACACTGACTCCATCACCCTTACTGCATCACTATCACCCTGATCCCCTCACACTTACTGCGTCACTATCACTCTGACCCCCTCACACTTACTGCATCACTATCTCCTTGCACCTGCCCCCCTCACACTTACTGCATCACTATCTCCCTGCTCCCCTCAAATTTACTGCGTCACTATCTCCCTGATCGCCTCACACTTACTGCGCCACTATCACCCTGATTCCCTAACACTTGCTGCGTCACTATCACCCTGACACCATCACACTTACTGCGTCATTATCATCCTGACCCCATCACATTCACAGCGTCACTATCTCCCTGATACCATCTCACTTACTGCGTCACTACCTCCCTGATCCCATCACACGTTCTGCGTCAATATCTCCCTGAACCCTTCACACTTTCTGCGTCACTATCTCCATGGTCCCCTCTCACTTACAGCGACACTATCACCCTGATCCCCTCACAGGTCCTGCGTCATTATCTCCGTGATCGCCTCACACTTACTGCGTCGCTATCACCTTGATCCCCTCACACTTACTGCATCAATACAACCCTGATTCCCTCACACTTACTGCGTCACTATCACCTTGACACCATCACACTTACTGCTTCATTATCATCCTGACCCCATCACATTCACTGCGTCACTATCTCCCTGATCCCATCTCACTTACTGCGTCACTATCTCCCTGATCCCATCACACGTTCTGCGTCACTGTCTCCCTGAACCCTTCACACTTTCTACGTCACTATCACACTGATCCCCTCACACTTACAGCGACACTATCACCCTGATCCCCTCACACGTCCTGCGTCATTATCTCCGTGATCACCTCACACTTACTGCGTCACTATCACCTTGATCACCTCACACTTACTGCATCAATACAACCCTGATTCCCTCACACTTACTGCGTCACTATCTCTCTGATCCCCTCAAACTTACTGCGTCTCTATCACGCTGACCACCTCACACTTCCCGCATCACGCTGACCCTCTCACACTTACTGCGTCACTATCACCCTGATCCCATCACACTCACTGCGTCACTATCACTCTGACCCCCTCACAATTACTGCATCACTATCTCCCTGATCCCCTCAAACTTACTGCGTCTCTATCACGCTGACCACCTCACACTTCCCGCATCACTATCACCCTGACACCCTCACACTTACTGCGTCACTATCACCCTGATCCTATCACACTCACTGCGTCACTATCACGCTGATCCCATCACACTTACTGCGTCACTATCTCCCTGATCCCATCACAGTTACTGTGTCACTTTCACCATGACCCCATCACACTTACAGTGTCACTATCACCCTGATCCCCTCACACGTACTGCGTCACTATCACACTGACTCCATCACACTTACTGCAGCACTATTACCCTGATCCTCTCACACTTAACGCGTCACTATCACTCTGACCCCCTCACACGTGCTGCATCACTTTCTCCCTGATCCCCTCAAACTTTCTGGGTCTATATCACGCTGACCCTCTCACACTTACTGCATCACTATCACCCTGATCCCATCACATTTACTGCGTCACTCTCCCCTGCTCCCGTCACACTTACTGCGTCACTATCTCCCTGACCCCATCACACTTACTGGTCACTATCACCCTGATCCCCTCACACTTACTGCATCTCTATCCCTGATCCCCTCAAACGTACTGCGTCTCAAACACGCTGACCCTCTCACACTGACTGCATCACTATCAACCAGACACCATCACACTTACTGCGTCATTCTCCCCTGATCCCCTCAAACCTACGGCGTCACCTTCTCCCTGAACCCCGCACACTTACTGCGTCTCTATCGCCCTGACACCATCACATTCACTGCGTCACTATCTCCCTGATCCCATCACACTTACTGCGTCACTATCTCCCTGATCCCATCACTATTACTGTGTCACTTTCAGCATGACACCATCACACTTTACAGTATCACTATCATCCTGACCCCATCACACTTACTGCGTCACTATCACACTGACTCCATCACACTTACTGCATCACCATCACCCTGTCCCCATTACACTTCCTGCAGCACTATCACCCTGATCCTCTCAAACTTAATGCGTCACCATCACTCTGATCCCCTCACACGTACTGCATCACTATCTCCCTGATCCCCTCAAACTTTCTGGCTCTCTATCACACTGACCCCCTCACACTTACTGCGTCACTATCCCCTGCTCCCCTCACACTTACTGCGTCACTATCTCCCTGACCCCATCACACTTACTGCGTCACAATCTCTCTGATTCCCCCACACGTACTGCGTCACTATCTCCCTGATCCCCTCACAATTAATGCTTCACTGTCACCCTGATCACATCACACCTATTGCGTCACTATCTGCCTGATCCCATCACACTTACTGCGTCACTATCACCCTGACACCCTCACACTTACTGCGTCACTATCTCCCTGATCGCCTCACATTTACTGTGTCACTATTACCCTGATACCCTCACACTTACTGCGTCACTATCACCCTACACCATCACACTTACTGCATACTGTCACCCTGATCCCGTCCCACTTTCTGCGTCACTATCACCCTGACCCCATAATACTTACTGCGTCACTATCCCCTGCTCCCATCACTCTTACTGCGTCACTATCATCCTGACCCCATCACACTTTCTGCGTCACAATCTCTCTGATTCCCCCACACTTACTGCGTCACTATCTCCCTGATCCCCTCACAATTAGTGCGTCACTGTCACCCTGATCACATCACACTTCCTGCGTCACTATCTGCCTTATCCCATCACACTTACTGCGTCAGTATCACCCTGACACCCTCACACTTACTGCGTCACTGTCATCCTGATCCCCTAACACTCACTGCATCCCTATCAGCCTGATCCCCTCACACTCACTGCATTACTGTCTCCGTGATTCCGTCACCCTTACTGCATCACTATCACGCTGACCCCCTCACACTTATGCGTCATTATGTCCCTGTTCCCCTCACACTTACTGCATCACTATCACCCTGATCCCCTCACACGTACTGCATCACTATCTCCCTGATCCCCTCAAACCTACTGCGTCTCAAACACGCTGACCCTCTCACACTGATTGCATCACTATCAACCTGACCCCAACACATTTACTGCGTCACTCTCCCCTGATCCCCTCACACCTACTGCGTCACCTTCTCCCTGAACCACTCAAATTTACTGCGTCACTATCTCCCTGATCGCCTCACACTTACTGCGCCACTATCACCCTGATTCCCTCACACTTACTGCGTCACTATCACCCTGTCACCGTCACACTTACTGCGTCATTATTACCCTGACCCCATCACATTCACTGCGTCACTGTCTCCCTGATCCCATCTCACTTACTGCATCACTATCACCCTGTTCCCATCACACTTACTGCGTCACTATCACCCTGATCCTCTCACACTTAATGCGTCACTATCACTCTGACCCCCTCACACTTACTGCATCACTATCTCCCTGATCCCCTCAACCTTTCTGGCTCTCTATCACGCTGACCCCCTCACACTTACTGCATCACTATCGCCCTGATCCCCTCACACTTACTGCGTCACTATCTCCCTGAACCCATCACATATACAGCGTCTCTATCTCCCTGACCCCATCACACTTACTGCGTCACAATCTCTCTGATTCCCCCACACGTACTGCGTCACTATCTCCCGAACCCCTCACAATTAGTGCGTCACTGTCACCCTGATCACATTACAGTTATTGCGTCACTATCTGCCTGATCCCATCACACTTACTGCGTCAGTATCACCCTGACACCCTCACACGTACTGCGTCACTGTCATCCTGATCCCATCACACATCCTGATCCCGTCACTATCACGCAGACCCCTTTAAACTTACTGCGTCACTATCACCCTAACCCGCTCACATTTACTGTGGCACTTTCACTCTAACCACATCACACTTACTGCGTCACTATGACTCTGATCCCCTCACACTTCCTGCGTCACTATCTGCCTGACCCTCTCACACTTACTGCATCACTATCACCGAGACCCCTCACACTTACTGCGTCACTATCACCCTGATCCCCTCACACGTACTGTATCACTATCACCCTGACCCCATCACAATTACTGCATCAGAATCGCCTTGAGCTCATCACACTTACTGTGTCAATCTCTCCCTGATCCCCTCACAATTACTGCGTCACTATCACCCTGAGCCCATCACACTTACTGCATCAACATCTTCCTGACCCCTCACACTTACTACGTCACTATCACTCTGACCCCCTCACACTTGCTGCGTCACTATCACCCTGACCCCCACAAACTCACTGCTTCACTATCATCCTGATCCTCTCACACTTACTGCGTAACTATCTCCCTGACCCCTCACACTCACTGCGTCATTATCACCCTGACCCCAACACACATACTGCGTCACTAACTCGCTGACCCCTTTAAACTTACTGCGTCACTATCACCCTGACCAGCTCACACTTACTGCGGCACTTTCACTCTGACCCCATCACACTTACTGCGTCACTATCAACATGACCCCTCACACTCACTGTGTCACTATTACCCTGACCCCTCACACTTACTGCGTAACTATCTCTCTGACCCCTCACACTCACCGCGACTCTATCAACCTGACCCCATCACACTTACTGCCTCACTATCTCCCTGATCCCTCTCACTTACTGTGTCACTATCTCCCTGATCCCATCACACTTACTGCGTCACTATCTCCCTATCCCCTCACACTTACTACGTCACTATCACCCTGTTCCCAACTCAATTATGCGTCACCATCTGCATGACCCCCTCACACTTACTGCATCACTATCACCTAGACCCCCTCACACTCACTGTGTCACTCTCTTCCTGATCCCCTCACACTTACTGCATCACTATCAACCTGACAACTCACACTCACTGCGTCACTATCACCCTGATCCCATCACACTTACGGCGTCACTATCTCCCTGACCCCAACACAATTACTGCGTCACTATCTCCCTGATCCCCTCACACTTCCTAAGTCACTATCACCCTGACCCCATCACACTTACTGTGGCACTATCTCGCTGACCCCTTTAAACTTACTGCGTCACTATCACCCTAACCCGCTCACATTTACTGCGGCACTTTCACTCTGACCGCATCACACTTACTGCGTCACTATGACTCTGATCCCCTCACGCTTACTGCGTCACTATCTACCTGACCCCCTCACACTTACTGCATCACTATCACCCAGACCCCCTCACACTCACTGTGTCACTCTCTTCCTGATCCCCTCACACTTACTGCGTCACTATCAACCTGACCCCTCACACTCACTGCGTCACTATCAACCTGATCCCATCACATTTACGGCGTCACTATCTCCCTGACCCCTCACACTTACTGCATCACTATCACCCTGACCCCCTCACACTTACTGCATCACTATCACCCTGACCCCATCACACTTACTGCATCACAATCACCCTGAGCCCAACATACTTACTGTGTCACTATCACGCTGACCACATCACACTCACTGCATCACCATCTCCCTGACCCCTCACACTTACTGCGTCACAATCATTCAGACCCCCTCACACTTATTGCGTCACTATCTCCCTGACCTAAACACATTGCTGCATCACTGTCAACCTGACCCACTCACACTTACTTTGTCACTATCACCCTGTTCCCCTCACACATACTGCGTCACTATCTCCCTGATCCCATCACACTTCCTGTGTCACTATCACTCTGACCCCCTCACACTCACTGCATCAGTATCTCCCTGATCCAATCACACTTACTTCGTCACTATCACCATGAGCCCATCACTCCTTTTGCATCACTATTTCCCTGACCCCATTACACTTACTGCGTAACTATCTCTCTGACCCCTCACACTCACCGCGTATCTCTTTGCATGGGAAACCTCTGTCCTTATCTTCATCTTCTTTCAGTTCTCCTGATGTCTGCTAAATATTCTATTTTCTTTGATCTGTCGGACAGATTTGCATCTCTAAAAGAGTTCCCTTTGTTCCTCCATGGTTATTTCTTGCCCATCTCCCATGAGATTTTGAGCTTTGGTCAGATTTATGCAGTGATTAGTTCAACAACTCTGGAAACTGGGTATTTCACCGCCCTTTTGAACTGAGCTCTGAACTTGGACAGAGATGCCATATAAATAAGGATGTTTGTGCAGCAGCTCACATTGCACAGCATGTATCCAACTTGTTTAAAGATGTCATAGTCATACTTATTTAACTGACCTGGGACACGAATTATATGTAAAACATATAATAGCCAGAGAATGATGAAATTTCCTGATATAACGGAGAGTAAAATCACTGCCGTAGTCCTACTCTTCATCTCAGGGTCAACCTGCTTCCCTTACTTACTCTGACCCCTCAGTCCCTTACGGACTTGACTTAAACAAAATGCGTACGATTGTCAGAACATTGAGGAAGCCACAGCAAATGAGCGGAATCCAATACAGCGAGAGTCAGTGTAGTAGCTTCCCTTATTCCTGTAGTAAAATCGTATGTTCCTGATTATCTTTGTGGGCTCAAATGTAAAATACCAAGGCACATTTTTTAAACAGAGCAGAATACCGGTTATTGAGAGAATTGCAGATGCATTTTTCCCAGTGTAATATTTAGTTTTCAGTTTGTGGCAACAAAAGCTGACAAACCAATCGAAGGTAAATGCGATGGTGAACCAGACAGAACAATCTATGGATGCATGGATCAGGACATTGATAACACTGCACACAGGAGTGATTCCCAGGAAACATACTGGGTAATACTAAAAACGAAGTTACCTCAGTATGATCTCACTGATAATGACCAGTAGATCTGCTGCTGCCATGGCCACAAGATAACGTGTTGTGCCGGTAGAAAGGCTACACTTTCCCTGGGACAGGATCATAATCGCCACGAAATTCACTATCAGAAGAATAACAGAAAAATAACTTACTGATCACCCTTTTCTGTATAAGTTTACAATAGATCTGTATTGTTTCCATGACAACAATATAAGGTCAGGCAGTAGGTAAAAGAATTGAGATGTAAACTATAAACCTGTAACTTGCCAATTTCTTGCTTGAATAGAAACAGGCAGCTGGTGAACAGCAGATGGAATGCAGGATACCAATCAAAAAAGTGCCTCCAAAACATATAAGATTTAGAATAGTGAATTTACATGACATGGAGCCATGATTCTCTCAAGAACATTCAACACAGCTGGATAATATGATCAGAGAATTGGACAAATCCACATGATATTGAAATACTTAAAGTTTGAACACTCTTTTCTTTTCATTCCCTATGTGCGTGTGTGCCCCTCTCTTTCTGAGTCTGTGTGTGTGTGTGTGTGTGTGTGTGTGTGTGCACGCTTCTCTTTCTGAGGCCATTCACTACCTTCTGAAAAGTGATGTGACTCTGCACATTGAGTCATAGGATTAATTTACGAGGAGGAAAACATCATCACAGCTGTGAAATATCAAAAAGGGGCAGATATAAATCAGTGTTGTTATTCAAGAGGAAAGGGGTATTGAGGAGGTAGAGAAAAGCGTTTTTTATGATCGGTTTGAGGGCAGAAGCACTTCAATTACAAAGGGATGATGATTCTAGTCAATGATAATAAATGCTGTTAAAGTATGATTTCCAGGTGGAGGTAAATGCTTCATGTGGAAGCACAATGAAACATGAGGAATGTGGCATCGTTGTAAATCTGGTCAAGCACGAACCCCAACCATCTGAAAATATGATGGAGAATGGTTGAGTCAACATTGCAAATGCACAGAGATAGAGGTCACAATAACAAAATACCACTGCAAACCCAGGAAAAGCTGTATTAATTCTCCTCAATTATCAACACATAACATCCATGAAGATAATTGCAGTGAATTGACACAGGAATCTTTACTTTCAATATGGATTCCTGCAAGTTTTTGAAAATTATTAATATGCTGTTCATCATTCCATTTAAAATGTAAAGATGTAGGAGCCGTATGCAAAGGCAGAAAGTCGAGATAAACTGGATGTTGTGGAGATGTTCGGGCGGATCCACAGGGCAACTTCAGCAAAATAAACTGTCCAGGTATACACTGTAACTTCAGTGTTACAGAAGATTTTTTTGTGGACAGGTACCTACATAGAAAGAAGTGAATATTAATTTCAGTCCCACCTACATACATTTGTATCCTCCTATAAGAATAGATGAAAAGAAATAAGAGGGAATGAAACTCATGTACTCAAACAGAAATGTACCAAGTGCTCTGCTACTGCTCAGACCAGGACCATAAGAAACTACAGAGAGTTGTGAACACAGGCCTGATCATACACAAGCTAACCTTCCATCCATTGACTGAATGTACATTTCTTGTTGACGCAGAAAGCCAGCCAACACCATTAAAGACCCTCCTACCCCAGTTAAACTCTCCTCCAACCGCTTCCATCAGTCAGGAGATACAAACACACAGAACAACATGTTCAAGAATGGCTTCTTCCCCACTGTTATTTGAATTCGGAATGGACCGCTCAAATTTTAAACCTCATGTTGATCTTGCTTCTTGTGCACCTTCCTTGCAGCTGTACCTCTGTATTCCTCACTCTGTTCAATCACCCGACGGCGTATGTGTCTTTCCATGGAACATTCGCTGCACTGCAAACAGAACAAGTTTTTTTTCCCACAATATTATAATAAATTAAATCAAATCAAATCAGGATTTAGAAATAAAGGTAAACAACAGAGATGATGGAAGAGTAACCATGTCTATCAGCCGAGCCAGTGGAATACCTTGTGAGGCAAGACACATTGCATGGTGTCTATAGCTGAACAGTGGGAAATGCCTGAGGATGGCTTGCTCAATGTTGGGGAGGCGGGGTGGGGGTCGGGGGTGGGAGGTCGGGGATGGGGGGGGTTGCTGCAAGTTCAAAGGGACTGACATGGAATGCTGCATCACTTGGAATGTTGCTGAAATGGCAGAGATGCTGCAAAAACAAAAAGATATCCCAAAAAGTAACAGAATTTGGGATAATTGCAGTCAGGATCATTGTTGGAGTCAATGACTCTGGAGGAAGTATTGGTTGAAAATACAATGGTCCAGGTGGGAGTTGGAGAAGGCTTGGAGACATAGAGGCACAGAAAGAAAATGCACTTTGCCCGATAGAATCCACGATGGTCAAATACAATTGTCTCAGAATTTTCATCCAGTTTTGCAGCATTAGGTCCATAACCCTGGCATTCCAAGTGTACATTTAAAGAGTTCTATGCTATCAGGAGATCTGCTGCTACTACCCTTACAGGACGTAAGTTCCACATTTCACAACACTTCGGGTGGAAAACTCAAACCCCTGCATCTATGCCCCTGGTCATTGACCTCAGCACAAAGGGGAAAACACATTTCCTTCTCTGCTGTATATGACTCTTATAATATTATACATTTAAATGATGTCCCCCAACAATCTCAGCTGCTCCGTGAAAAACAACCGCAGTCTATCCAATCTCTCTTCGTGCCGAAAACATTATAACCTTGGAGTCATCCTGGAAACTCTCCACCCTCTTCAGTGCAATCACAATACTCCCTATAATGAGGATTCCAGAACTGCACACAACATTCTAGCTGTGGTCTAGCCAACATTTCATCCACTTCTAGCATATTTTCCCTGCTCTTAAACTCTACGTCTTGGCTTTCAAAGGCAAAAACGTATCTGATATCTTCTTAACTATTTCATCGACCTGTCCTGCTACCTGAAGATCTTCATGTGCACCAAGATCCCTCTGATTCGGTGTTTCCCAGGTTTTTACCATTCATAATGTATCGCTTGTGTGTTGTATGCTGCCAAGTGCATCAGCTCATATTCATGGATTGAATTCCTATTTCCAGCAATTCCTGTGAACTTATCCCGGAAATCCCCTAATATGCAGAGTTCACAACATTTCCGAGTACCACCTTTTATCTTTCATGGAACATTGTGGTTCTGTAACCTTCCTATTTCCTTCTTCAATGCATCCCACTGCTCTAACATGGATTTACTTAAAAGTCTGTGCTCTCTGTCCGTTCAGAGGGAAGCTTTGGGAAATTTTCGAGGTGATTTGACAGAAAATGATTTGCTGCTCTCAGTGAGAGTGGGTCATGTCCACTGTGGGTTTAAGGAATGCTCAGGTTTGTTGTATATTTTACAGTTAAGTGGATAGCCACGGTCAGAAAGGAAAGTCATCCTCAGTGTGTAGCTCTGTACTTATTCAAAACAAAAACTACTTGCAGGTGGGACAGGGAAGTATAATGAAAAATGTCACGAAAACCCAATGTTTAACAAGTTAGAGGGATCTAGGTATTTATTTTTAATTCTAGTTATATCCTGCATTTTGAAATCCAAGAATTTACACCTGACTGTTGCACCTGTCTGTCCTCATAGGGACACATTCCATCCACAAACAGCAGACCCCACTGCAGATTACAGCTTTGAACCGAGATATGGATGGAACGGGTTGCGGGAGGAAATGGTGAAGGTGCGTAAAATTAATACATTTAAAAGGCATGGGTATATGTCCTGGAAGGATTTAGAAGGATGTGGGCGAAATGCTGGCAAATGGGACTAGGTTAATTTGCGAAATCTGGTCGGTATTGAGGAGTTGACAAAGGGGCCGTTTCTGTGCTGCATGATTCTATAAGAAGAAAATTACTCCTCAAATCTTCATTACTCCCATAATTGGAAATATCAATCCGTGATCCTCAACAGTTACCCAAGCCGACAGCGGTTTCTGAACATTCAACAGTCAGAGCTAACAGAATCTGAAACCCACACGGTGCAAAGGAGATTAACCAGCTTAAAACCTTTTTACTTAGTGCTCCCTAAAGTAGGAAGGAGGAAATGCGCTGCTATCAATACAACTGCACAAACACAGATACACGCAGGAATGTGAGAACACTGGGTTTATGAGATCCACTGCATTGACTGACCAAGATCCATTGCAGTTCTATACTTGCTGACATTTCCAATAACTCCTTCCCTGAAGGTAGCTTCCAGTCTAACATGCGACTCAGGAGTTCATTACATTTGACTAAAGGTGATCATGTAGTAAAGCAATGAAACGACACAATATTTAAAACATAAAATGTAACTGTGTTGTCTTGCAATAATGGAATGGGTGCAACATTGAATACTACACAAGAACGCAAATCTCTTAATTAACAAGGAAAACCAGGAGAGATGCCATCTACAAATTGTAAAAATTTAGATGCACTTACCAGGAACACCAATGATGGTAAGAACCATGTAGAAACCTTTCCTGGCTAATTCAATTGGCCGATGCATTTTCAGTGGAGAGTGGTAATCCTTTCTTGTTGCACACAATCTGCAAGCATTAAACTCTGCGGTGTTACATTCTCTGCGTGTTTCTATTATATTCTGTGGGATCTCCACTGGGAGATTGGTGTTGCAGCTCTGATGATGACAGCTTTATCATTCCCAGTTGGTAGCAGATGTTTCTCACTGAAATTCGATTGTGACAGGTAACGGATGACCTCGTCGAGGGAAGAATCATAATTGGAAACTTTGTTAATTGCTGTTAGATGCATTCCTCCAATTTGTCAACTCGCTGGAGACAGGTTTTAATCAATCTGCTCAGAGATGTAACATTGCACCCATGGAAAAGACAGAACTTGAAGCCAGGGCCAGCGGCCCAGAGCTGGGGACACTGCCCCTTTACATCATGGAGCTCCGTATCAATGCAAATACGAACTTCAAGGCCGGATCGTATAACGTTAAGGATGTGTAGCCGCTGTCTCATTAGAAAACCCAGTAATTCTCGCCACTTTATGAACAGAGAGGCAGCCTGCTGTTGTAATAATGCTGCCTTCACATAAAGAGATTGCATTGCTTTCTAGTGGATGGATATGATTTTGTTTGCTGCATTAACCTTGTTTTCCTCTTCCTTAATGCCCCGCTAACATCGAAATTTGCTTTCTAATTTGTGTTGGAGTTTTGTCCAGCAACAAGGTGTTGAGGGAATGTACCTCACATTGTCTCCGTGATGTCAGTCATGATCATTTATTGTATGAATCTCTGACCGTAGCTCTACCGTAGCTCTACCATGGGCTGTCATTACCCATGTCTCAGATAATGCCTATCATCCTAGATTACTTGTAGGAATGTAGTTGACCTGTTATTGTACCATGTCCGTCCCATCTCTGTGTTGGAGAAATTCAGGTCCCCACATTGTCACCCTCCTGCCGTGGCATGCACTTGCTTTTCCCAGTTGCTGTCTCAATATCGTTCTGGTATATTCTAATTCCGAGCCAGGCACAGACGGATCATTTTATCTCCTCACAAAGTATTCTATGCTTTTTTCGGAATTACCTCATATTGCCATTTGCTCTTTTGACAATAACCTGAGTGTCCGTTTTCCTTCCTCCTCTCTGGGAGGGGGTTAGCTTAACTCCATTTTATTGGGCCAGCTGACCAACAATTTTGAGGACACTTATTAAATAAAATCACTTCCAAACGAAACAGAAATGCCCAGCTTCTCCGAGCTATCAACATAGCTGATATCCGCATTCCTGGGACAATTCTTTTGAAGATGTGCAGTGTTCACACAACCCTTGGGAAGTTCGGTGCTCAGGTCTATGTGCAACACAATAAGTGCAGCATATCCCCAAGTACTTCAGGGGCCCAATTCATAAGCAGTTGCTGACATCAGTATTGGCTCAGAAATGTTTGGCAGGTCAGGTCATATTGGGACCACAGATGGAAGCTCCATGTCCCAAAACAGAAGCCGAGAAACCAAAGAGAATCTGCCCCGACCCAGGGAGAAGCGGATAGCATTGAACCACATTGGGAATGGAACATTATGGAGACGCACTTGGTGCCCTGTACAACGGTGATAGAAATTAACTTGTTTCAGACTGGCAGATCAATTGGAATGTAAGGGTTAGCCTTTGCACTGGCTCGGGTTCACACATAATTGTGGTCTTTCAAGATCGAAACACTGTCAACGGGGAATGTGTCATTCTGCTGGGGTATTTCCTCTCAAACTGCCACACACAGTGCACCACAATTTGATCTGTTCCCATCAGCGAGTCACTGGGAACACCATTACCTCACTCTGACTTTGTGCCAAATCTGCTCAATAGAACCCGACTTCTGTGAAATTGGCAGCTAATATTGTTATCTGTCTGGCCAGAATGCTACAACTTTTAAGGTACTGAACAAACTAATACACACATTGTATTTATGAGGGCTGACTGCAACGATAACCTGGCTAATTTCACCCCCTACCTTTCATTGAATTCGCTCTAATTCCCGGTAATTCCCCATTTTATTTCCCTCAGTTAAGCAGACGATGCAAAAAAAGGAGAATGACAATGTCAGTGTTGGATAGATTGTGGCACAAATCCTATTTCCTCATTGACAATTGGTTCCTTTGCCAGGCATTACAAGTCCGTCCTTACCTTTCACCATGATCAATGTAACCTGTCAGTTTCCCTTGTTGAACACACTGTCAGATAGAGCCAGGGACTTGAAGACAGATGACAGCACGCAAAGCAGCCACACAGTGTTTCGGGTTTGTCTCAGTGAAGCCCAATCAACGTTGTGCCTGAAGGATGCTTGATCCAGCTTAGATCGGAGGGGCTAACGCTCTCCTCACTGAGTTGATCCAGACCCGCAAATGCAGCACGAATCCTATCATCCATTTTATCCCCATCACAAACACTCTCTCCATCGATCAATCTTCTTTCCTTCAAAGAAATTCTCCCAAATTGAGCAAGGTACAACCTTCACTGAGAAACCCATGCTGGCTCTCCTGGATTAATCAATCACTGTTGAAATAACCATTTAGAGTATCGCTCAGAGTTTTGCCAGCTCTGGAAGTGTAACAGCAGTTGGTATTCCATCCTCAAACGTTTGGAAAACTTCTGACAGATGGATCTCATTGACTTCATCTCGGGGTTTTCCATTGAACATCGCTTCAAAGGTGCCACCGTGCGATGGCTGAGATCCGAACCCATACCAACTGCTTGGAAGGCAGCCATGCTGCCCACTATACCCCCATCCCCCTGCCAGCTGGGTGCTTGCTATTCTCAAACACACTTAACAACACCGACATCATCACCAATTGAATTGGAGCTGAAATAAAAACAGAAATAGCTGGCGAAGCTCAGCAAGTCTGGCAGCATCAGCATTAGAATCCCTCAGTTCTGAAGAAGAATCACTGGGCTTGAAAAGTTCCCTCTGCTTCCTCCCCACAGATCCTGCAGGGCTTGCTGAGTTTCCCCAACAATCTCCATGTTGGGGTTCAGCTCTCCAGGATCTGCAGGAATTTATTTGTAATCCCGGAGTACATGTTAATCATCCGAAGGGGATATTGGGTCAGGTGACTGTCTACCTCATTCATTGGGACAGATGTCAAGGAGCATCTTAAACCGGAGAGGGACCAGGGGGAATTGGAGCGGTGTGGAGGGAGAGAGAGACAGAGAGAGAGAGAGCACAAACGTTAGGACAGCTCAGCTCAAAGCACGGCGCTTAATGCTGCCCCGATTAAAATATTGAAGATGGCAGAGGGGCAGATGAGCTGAGACAGGGTGGGAGCTAGGCGATATTGATGATGTGGAAGGACAGTGTGTGCATCTGATCACATTCTGTCAGTCTGACTAATAGCAGTCATTCCTGGCACTGGATTCACTGAGGGGTGAATGGTCAGTGAACAGAGCGGACTGTTCCTGTTATTCTGTTCCTGACTCTCCAGCTCCCGCTCTGTTAGTGACCTCTCAGTCTCTGGGAAATGGGCTGTATCCCAATTGTGCCGCATTCCTGGCCTTTATCCTTGGCCGAGCTGCGAGTTTAGATTAGATTACATTACAGTGTGGAAACAGGTCCTTCGGCCCAACAAGTCCACACCGACCCGCCGAAGCATAACCCACCCAGACCCCTTCACCTAACACTACGGAAAATTTAGCATAGCCAATTCACCTGACCTGCACATCTTTGGACTGTGGGAGGAAACTGGAGCACCCGGAGGAAACCCACGCAGACACGGGGAGAACGTGCAAACTCCACACAGTCATTCGCCTGAGGCGGGAATTGAACCCGGGTCTCTGGCGCTGTGAGGCAACAGTGCTAACCACTGTGCCACTGTGCCGCCCACAGTTGACGGTCTGAGGAATATAATTCCCAAATAAGTCCTGTCCAAGATAATACCGATTAATGTGTCTGTATATCCTCCATTAATTTGTAAACAGCATTGCACAGGGCTGTAGGGACATGTATTGATGACATTGAGGATGTTATGAACCAGACCAAACTCCTCTGCCTTAGAAAATGGTCGAGATCCCTTTTCCTGATTTCCTGAAGGCAAGTGTAAGGCGTTACAATGCGATTGGTCAAACTGCCAGGCTTGAATCAAAACATACTTTACTCCACACTATCGTTGTAACACAAACATAAGGAAGTAAGATTGGACAAACCGAACTCGATTTTAAAACCTTAACTAAATGAAAATTATTTAACTATAAACAGCAACTGTTCGGATATATTAACATTCCATAAACCACACAATTCTGGTCTTTCTGCTATCGGGAGAATGTTGTGAAACTTGTAAAGATTCAGAAAAAAATTACAAGGATGTTTGCAGAGTCAGGATTTCTGATTGTTTTGAGGCTGGGGTTTATTTTATCCTTGTATAGATTTGACACAGTAATCCTCCCTCCCCACCACTACAGAAGCTGTTGGAACTGTTCAGTGTTTTCTGCAGTTTCTGTAATTATTACAGGTTCCTGATGGGAGCAGTCTCTCACTTTTCGAACAAAACAAACCCATCCTTGTGCTGCAACCAATATTTCAATAAGAAGTGGGAAGCAGCAGAGGGGAAAGCTTCCGAGATGCTGAGCAATGCTGCCCGGTTCCACACTGCAATTCACAGGAACCATCGCCAGGAAAAGCAAGGAGCAATTTGACAGATCCGTTTTACCACAGAATGAAAGATTTATTTCCTCGATTTATTCCAGTGCCTTACCTTGAAAAGGCTGATTACAAACCACAACGCTGCAATGGCCGGAAATCGAACCCAAGGCAACTGCTTGGAAGGCAGCTATGCTCACCACTCTACCACCATCACCCTGCTAGCAGCTCCCTCCCCATTCCCAAACGCACTTAACAAGGCCGCGCTCATCACCAACTGGATTGGGAATGAAATCCAAACATACACATACTCTGCATCTAACCCTGATATTCCTTTAACCGCATCTCTTGTATAATTTATAAATCGCTGTTGATTATAGAAAATGTAATTTATCCAATCTACATTTTTATTAATTGTTATCCACCAAAAGAGAGCTGACTCAAAGCCTGCTGCAATCTGGTTACGAGCCTTGCATTCATCAGGAACTGCCCTCGGGACTCCTACCGAATCGAGATAAATCCTGTCATTGAAAGAAGTGTCTAAAAGTAATCTCTTACCCCTTCCCTTTTTCCCTACTATCTTTTCCTTCTCAAATGCCAGGGTAAATGGAATTGCCAATTGTACAATTGCACATATCCCTCTCCAATCCGGAGGTAGCTTGGGTCTCAATATATTGCCTCCACAGTACCACCACAGATCTGCTCGGGGAACCTTTAGTGCTGAGTAGTTCCCTCCCTTTTCCGTTTCGGTAACATTCTTTAATATCTGTACACAATTTCACCTCCCCCAAATCTCTCGACCGACTTGTACCTCGTCTAGGCCACACGGCGTGTGATTTCCAACTGCAGCGGAAAATGTGGGGGGGACTTTTGCATCTTTCTTCTCCAAGAGAGGGAACATCAGAGAGAGGGAGGTACAATTCCTATCATTCTATGCAGTCTAATCCTGATACAGGGCTATCATACATTTCATGCCCTTCCTATCTCGCTTCCACCCGAGTGGAAAGGAAACCACCTGGGCCACTGGCCGACCGGAGGCACATGCATAGCAATTGCTCTTGTTCAGACTTTTTACAGTATACTTTACCCACTCAACCCAGGCATTTGCATCCACGTACCCAGTTTCTATTTCGATAGTCTGTTTCAAGTCCTTTACCTCTGTAATTTTTACTACTTTAGGATCATCGGGAGGGGTGAAAGTTTGTATCTTATTACCCAGTAATTCTGCCCGTTTTCCCTGTCCTACGCTAATTCGAAAAAAAAACAGCCCAAGAAATCCTTCCCATTTGCTTTCATTTCTATCCCAAATGTTACATTTAATTGTATCTCATGGATGCCCCTCCCCCCCCTCAACAGAATTGCTTCGTTCCATGTGGTTTTCTTTAGTGTTAGGTATATTGGGTTATACTTTTTATCGGGACAATCGCGAGCTGGTCGGAAGGGGGGCCCGGTGTACTGTGACGAGACCATTATACCAAGTACCATCCCCGAGGCCATCCCCATAGGCCTTAAGATGTATCTCAGAGCTGTGGTACTGTCTTTGATTATCTCCATCCCCACAATTTACTAAACTGCATGCATCAGCGTCTATTACTTGTGGATTATCAAACTCAGGGACCGTTAATAAAATATATGAAAATTATATTTGACAAAATCCCAATACTAAGAGGGCTAGCATCATAACTCTAAGCATTCCCAGTATTCTAAACATCATGCTGAAGCACAAAAAGACGACTTAATATACAATCTGACAGAAATAATCCCGCGCTCGCCTCGCCACTATATAATCAGTTACTCAAAGTCTCTTTCGTCTGAGTTTGCGTTGATTCGGCTGTCCGGACTTCTTCCTCAACTGGAGGGTCCACTGGCCCTTTGATCCGAGTGTAATGAGTCCAGCCTTTCTCCGCCGTCCTTATTGCCGTTTCGGTAGTCAAAAGAGCCCGGTACGGCCCTTCCTAGTCCGGCTGCAATTTAGTCTCTATCCATGATCTTACTAAGATCCAATCGCCCGGCCGGATGGGATGAACGGTGAATTCAAGGGGCAGAGTCTGTGCCAATAAACCCTGTTCCCTGAGGAAAGACAAAAAGGAGGACAAGCCCAGTATATACTTCTTTGAGAACAAGTCTTTAGTTTCGGGAATTGGCAATTCTCCATACGTTCGCAGGTAAGGTAATCCAAATAAGATTTCATAGGGGAATAGTCCCAAATATTTCCTTGGGGCTGTTCGTACTCTCAAGAGAGCTATAGATAAACATTTGGTTCAAGGGAGTCTGGTTTCTATTAACAATTTAGAGAGCTGTCGTTTGAGTGTTTGGTTCATTCTCACAACCCTTCCCGATGATGGCGAGTGCCATGGAGTACGGAACTCCCAGAAAATTCACAACCCTTTCGTTACCCACTGTAACACTTTAGAGGTAAAATGAGTTCCTTGGTCGGAATCTATACGGTTCACTAGCCCATATTAGGGAATTATGTGCTCCAATATTGTTTGAGACGCCCCACTCGCAGTGGCGGTAGCGAGGGGGTATGCCTCAACCCAACCAGATAGATGATCTACTATGACCAGCATATATTTTAGTCTTCCTACTCTGGGTAGTTCAGTATAATCTACTTGTATATTCTGGAAGGGTCTCAATCCCGGGTCACTTCCTCCTGGGGTCTGTTTTCTCAATACTTTCTTATTTACCTTTCTGCATATGATACATCCCTCACATATTTGTTTAGCAATTGTATATATTCCTTTGCATCCATTTTCCCAAAGAACTAAATCACACATTGCTTGTACTCCTCAATGGCTGCCTTGGTGAAGGACGGCCATAATCTCTCGCATCATCATTTTGTTTAACATTTCCCTTCCATCAGGTAACATCCAATGCCCATCTGCTGTTTTTACAGCCCCTAAAACTCTCAATTTTTTTCCTCTCTTTCAGTAAATATAGGAGCTTCCCGAGGACCTGGGACAGTAGGTATTAGGGAATGGATCACAACTTCTTATAGGCTCAGGGCTGCTTCCTTAGCCACTTCATCGGCTAATCTATTTCCCCTAACTTCTGGTTCATTTCCTTTCTGATGGCCATTTACATGCGCTACTGCTATTTCTCAGGGGAGTAATAGGGACTCCAAGACCCGTTTAATCAACTCTTTATATGCTTATTCCTTCCCTCGGCTATTGATCAGTCCTCTTTCCTGCCGTATCTTTCCGAACGTGCCAACACCAAATGCATATTTAGAGTCAGTGTATACTGTTCCCTCTTTATTTTCCAATGCCCTCAGGGCTCTTTCCAATGCATAGAGTTCGCAGATCTGAGCTGACCACCCATTTGGCAACCTTCCTGCCTCTACTACACTACCTTTCGTCCGGTCTACGACTGCATACCCATTATGTCTTTTCCCTTCAGTCACCCGGGATGATCCGTCTATAAAAGGTCTCGCCCCTGCATGAAGTGGAACATCTCTGAGGTCCATACGGACCTTAGTTTGGTATTCTATAATGTCAAGGCAGTCGTGCCCTGGATTCTGAGGAAAGTCTCCTTCCCCTTTCCAAAGAAAGGCAGCTGGATTTAAACAATTGTCCGTGACCAACACTCGATCATCCTTTTCTATTAATATTGCCTCATATTTACGAATCCGCGAGTCTGTCAACCATCGCCCAGCTTTTTGGTTTAGGATCGTTCTCACTTGGTGTGGAGTGCTTACTATTAGGGCTCCCACAAATGTAAGCTTTCTGCTTTCCTCCACCAACAGTGCAGTGACAGACACAGCCTGCACGCACTCAGGCCACCCCCGGGATACTGGATCCAATAGCTTCGAAAGATATGCTACTGGCTGTCTCATTCCTCCCCATCTCTGGGTCAATACTCTCAAAGCCGCTCCCTTACCTACGGTAGCAAAGAGGTAGAAAGGTTTATCGAGAGAAGATAAGGCTGACACGGGGGCATGAATCAGATCTCTTTTGAGTTCCGCAACTAGTTCGTTTTTCTCATCATCCTAACTTAGACACTTTGGTTCCCCCTCTAATAGTTTGAGATGTAATTTCTTAGCCTTTTGAGAATCAGAGTCAATCCACAATCTGCATTATCCCGTTAGGCTCAAATATTGACATAACTCCCGTTTAGTCCTGGGCAGTGACATCCCCACTATTCCCTCTATCCGTTCCGGGCTTATCTTTCGCTTTCCCTCACTAACTAAATGTCCCAACTATTTCACTTCTTGCTCCACATATTGTAGTTTGTTTTTAGATACTCGCAGTCCCTGCTGACCCAGGAAATTCAATAATGTGTTAGTGGCTTCTACTGCTTTTTCTCTTCTTTTTCCTGTTACTAAGAGGTCCTCTACATACTGCAACAGGGTAGTTCCCTTGGGGCTGCTAAATTTCTCCAATATTTGTTCTAACATCTGTCTAAATAAATTCGGGGAGACCGTAAACCCTTGGGGAGCACGGACCACCGGTATTGCTGTTTCTGTCCTGTCTTGAGGTCTTCCCATTCAAAGGCAAACAAATTCCTACTTTCCTCCGCCAAGGGACAAGCCCAAAAGGCATTCTTTAAATTTATCACACTAATCCATTTGTGGTAATGCGGGATCTTACTTAATAACGTATAGGGATTTGGCACCACTGGGTGCCTGATCTGTACTATTCGATTCAATGTTCTCAAATCCTGCACCAATCGATAAATTCCATCGGATTTCCACAATGGTAGAATTGGGGTATTATAAGGAAATATAAATGGCTCCAACAATCCATCTCTAATCAGTCCCTCAGTTACTGGCTGCAGTCCTCATTTACCTTCTATGGAAATGGGATATTGTCGCTCACAGACAACGTCCCATTTCCTTTTTATACTTATTTCTAGGGGAGGGATCTGTAGTTTTCCACGATTCCCTTCTCTAGCCCATACAATAGGGTCTATCTCTTTCTCCACATCCTCTGTCAACATTGCCATTTGTACAACTAATTCTTTTTCCTTGAATGCCAATCGCCAGTCCTAAGAGGATAATTAAATCTCTCCCTAATAAGTTACTTCCTATATCAGGGATATACAACAGTTGCCCTGTGACTCTATCCTTAGGACCTTCTATCATCATAGGTTCAAATACTGGAACAGTAAATCCTTCCCCTTTTACTCCGGAAACAGTAATTGACCGTCATGACATTCCTATTTTCTTTGGTTTAAAATTCAGCGATGACCGTGCTGCCCCCATTATCTACTAAGAAGACTACCTCTTCCCTACAGGGTCCCACCTTCAAGTTTATAAAGGGCTGCTGGTGTGTCCCCGGGGGCAGGATCCCCTGACACCCCTATTCTTCATCAAAATTCATAAGCGGAATTGTCCTTTCTTCCCTTTGTAGATCAGGAAACTCCCGCTTAAAATGCCCTATCTTTCCACAATAATAGCATCCTACCTGTGGAGACTTCCATCTCTGCCCCTGTCATCCGAACCCTTAATCAAATGCTCCCCCTTGTCCTCTCCCTCTCCCTCTCCCTCTCCCTCTCTGTCCTACGTGCTGCCACCCGCTGCTCCGGTTGCTCACTATTGGTTCCATTCTTTTCTTAACTACCTCATCTACCATAGCTACCATCATTTTTGCCTTCTGTTTTTGTCTCTCATTCTCTTTCTTTACAAACACTTTCTGTGCCTCTCTTAATAATTCATCTAATGGTATTTTGCTCCACCCTTCCATCTTCTGTATCTTTCTCTGTATGTCTGGCCATGCCTTTGTCACAAAATGTACTTTCAAAAGACCCTGCGCCACTGGGCCCTCAGGGTTCATTCCAGAATATTTCCGCATTGAGTCTCTTAATCTTTGCAAGAAAGCTCAGGGAGTCTCATCTTTCTCCTGTCTAACTTCAAAGGCTCTAGTCAAATTCTGCGACTTTGGAAATGACTCTCTTATTCCTTTTTAGAATCAGGTCTTTCAATTCCCTTATTTCTTCTCTATGCTCCGGGTTTTGATTTTCCCACTCGGGGTTTCTGAGGGGAAACCTCGTCTCTCCCTCTCCAGCATCCCCAACCCCCAATGCGATGTTCCCTGTCTCATATTTTAGTGGCTGCTCCTCGTGTAAGTCCCCTTTCTTTCCCAGTAAATAGTATATTCAAAATAGACATTAGCTCAGTCCATGTACACAGACTGGGCCCCCAAAATTGATCAATTTGTTCAGACAACCCTACCGGATCCTCAACCAGTAACTTCATGTCCTTTTTAAATGTTCTGACCTTCCCACTGGTGAGGGGGCACTTACAAGCCCAATCTCTTTGTCCCCTATTGGTACCACCCAAAGGAGATAACACTTTACATTCTTCCCGTATTTTTGTTTTTGTTTTTCCCCCTTAGTCTTCGATTTAGATACTCCTGAGGCCTCCTCTACGTCAACTTTATCTTCCCTTTCTTTCGTTGAGGATTGAGGGTCTGGGACAACAACATCCCCATCCAACGCCCGTTATTCCTCCTCTTGTGGGTCATCTGTTCCCTGTCCATGTCTGTCTGTCTCTCCTCCTCCCCCATTTTACCTAATCTGATTTTATGGTACAAGGGGAGGGGGGAAACAGCCTAGAGGATCCCAGGGACTGGGTGGGGCACAGGGGGAATCCCTTGTCTTTACTACCATCATTCCCAAACTGCCCTTCCAACAGGACACATAGTCCGCCTCTTCTTGACTAAAAGGTTGTTTTCCATTCACATACAAATCTAAATACTGACAGACCCAATCCTCGTCCGAACCGTACTTTGGCCAGAAGACAGCCGGACGAAGGATTGGTTCTTTGGTCCATACTAAACAACAATATTTCATCATTTTCTTTTTATCTTTTTCCCTTGTACAAGTGTTACTTGTCCATTTCCGCAACATCCTCCAAAACGGACTTTCTGGAGGAATGTTACCAGGGCCTTTTTCTCCCTTTACTTCGTCGCAGCTTGACTTAGTCTGCCTACCCCCATTTCTCAGGGCCCTCGGCAGTCCCTCAGCGATTAAATATCCTTTGTCCCGGCCACGAAGGCAATGCTTAAAAGTCAGTTTTCTTACCTTGGTCTGTGCACAGAGTTGCCTGGCCCCGTTTTCTGTATTTACTATCGACCTCCATTCACTGTCTGATTCAGATGTCTCTCTTGCGGGATTCGTACCAGTCGCCCAAGTGAGCAGACCAAACCGGGACACGAGACCGCTCGTCAATCGGGAACGGGACGCGTCTTCCCAGTGTCCAGAGCCTGCCACTCTCCCTGGCGATGGAAGAATATCCCGGACAGTCCGCCAATTGTGGGAAATAGAACCCGCTCACTTCAATAATTTCAGTCCGAGACAAGATCTGAAGCAGCAGTATCGTTTATTATAGCGTGGCGCCTATAATATAGGAACACTGAGCTGAAGGAGAACACAACTTATATACAATTCAATTCTCTTTCCCGCCTCCCACTATTCTAAACCCGGCGCCCATTACTGTTGTTTATCTCTTGCCTTATCTGGCCTTGTGCATAACAAAGTATAAGTCTTGCTTGGCCGTTTCACCACATCCTGCTGTGGTCCATTGTTAGCGTATCCTCTTCCACTGCCATCTGCTTCCTTGCATTGCTAAAGCAACATTTCCTCCCATTCTTTATCCCCACTGAGCCTGACGACCTCTTGATTGTGGTTTTTTTAAATGTTTTTGCAGAAGTGGGAAACAGAATGCTTATAACTGTTTGTACAAGCTTAACCTACATCCCCCTTCCTCTTTCATGATTCAGCCTTGTGATTTTTGCAGATAACAACATTTATAATGACTCCTCACACTCTGATCCACCAGCCAACACATGAAATGGTGTCAGACCCAAACAGGTAAATGGTCACATTGACGGGACTGAGTGTGGAAGGTTCTTGTCCCAATGGAACAGGGATCACCAAAAGATGGAACAGGGATCACCATAAGATGGAACAGCAGTAGGAAGGGATTTACTCCAAAGTCTGCTCCACCTTTCAGTCAGACCATGGCTGATCTGACAATTCTCAACCCAACTATCCTTCCCCGATCCCCATAAGCCCCTGTTTCTCCAGGGTGATGGTGCCCAAGCGGGACCGCGATCCCTATTGGCCGGCACCATGGGATCGACAGAGCCCTTACCCAATCGGAGCCGGGTGCTGAGCTACGTCCCGCCCTGAGGTGTCTCGAGGCGCCGCCGTTTAACCGACACTGCGCGAGGGAGGGGCGGGGCTTGCGCATGCGTAGCATTTCAAATCGGGAGCCGCGGGACGGCGGTTGGTTCGTCTTCTCTTCTCCGGGGGTTTCAGCTGCGCTGGACTTAGGAGGTTGGTTTCAAACCAAAATCTTTCTCCCGACGGCGTTAAGATCAACAAACTGTTAATGTTCAGACATAGAGTGGGGGGAGGGGGTAACACCAAACAGCTGATGTTACCTGGGCAGGGATGGACAGACGGACTGATGTCGGGGGGGTCAGAAATAGGCCCCAAAAACACACACAATCACAACTTCATGGAAAAGCTCCGCGGATCTGGCGGAGTTCACGTTTTAGGTGGAGAGATCTTTCCTCAGCGGCGGAGGTGGGTGGTGCTGGAAACGCACAGCAGCATCCTCCGAGGAGCAGGGAAATCCCGAGGAAGGCCTTTTGCCCGAAGTGTTGCTTTCCCTGCTCGGCGAGTGCTGCCTGAGCTGCTGTGCGTTTCCAGCGCCATCCTGATCCTTCCTCACACCTATCTTTGGCCCCACCCCGCTCTGCTCTCCGGACTCCCGATTGGCCGGCACCACGGCGATCGACAGTCTAATTGACCAATCGGAGCCGGGGAGAGTGTTAACTCCCGCCCTCAGGAGTCGTGCTCAGGCTCGAGGCGCCTCGGTTGAACTGAGTTTGCGTGAAGTCGCGGAGGCGAACTGCACACGCGCGGTGTTTAAAACCAGAACTGGTGATGTCTTTTCCTCTGTGTGGTTTCAGTTGCAGCGGAATGAGAGTTTATGGTTTTATCATTCGTCCAATATGGCCGAGAAAACATCTTTGATACTAGTTAGCAAATCAATTGTGGAGACAATGGTTAGGAGATCATATTAGATAACGTGCTTGTCCCGGTGAGGGGAGGAACTCGATGATATCAATAATCATAGTTGTACAGCGCAGAGACAGACCCTTTGATCCGGCTTGTCCATGTAAACCAGGTATCCTATATTAATCTAATCCCATTTGCCATCACTCGGCCCATATTCTTTTCAACCCTTCTTTTTCATTTTTTACAGGGTTGGCCACCTGGAGTGAGGTGGGTTGGCTGGACAGTTGTATCACAATGCAGAGTGATACCAACAGCGTGGGTTCAATTCCCACAACCAGCTGGGGTTACCATGAATGTTTCTCCTTCTCAACCTCTCCCCTCACCTGGGTCATGCTGACCCTGTGATCCACCAACCACCACATGAAATGGTGTTAGACAAAACAGGTGAATGGTCACATTGACGGGACTGAGTGTGAAAGGTTCTTGTCCCAATGCAACAGGGATCACCATAAGATGGAACAGCAGAAGGAAGGGATTCACTCCCAAAGTCCGGATCGTCCATGTAAACCAGGTATCCTATAATTAATCTAATCTAATCCCATTTGCCAGCACTTGGCCCATATTCTTCTAAACCCTTCTTATTAATTTTCCCATCCAGAATATTTTTAAATGTTATGATTTGGAGATGCCGGTGTTGGACTGGGGTGTACAAAGTTAAAAATCACACAACATCAAGTTGTAGTCCAACAGGTTTAATTGGAAGCACACTAGCTTTCGGAGCGACGATCCTTCATCACCTGATGAAGGAGCGTTGCTCCGAAAGCTAGTGTGCGTCCAATTAAACCTGTTGGACTATAACCTGGTGTTGTGTGATTTTAAATTTTTAAATATAATTGTTCCAGCCTCCTCCACTTTTTCTGGCAACTTATTCCATATATGCATCACCTTCCGCATGAAAAGCTGCCCCTCAATCCCTTCTTTCCCATCTGTCCTTCAACTGATATCCTCTAGTTTTGGACTCCTCCAACTCCAGACCCTGTCTGTTTAACCTATCTATGTTCATCATGACTTTTATAAACCTCTACAAAGTCATCCCCAGCCTCAGGCTCTCAAGGGAGAACAGGCACAGTCTATTTAACCTCTCCCCATACCTTAAACCCTCCAACCTTGGCAAGATCCTTGTAAATCTTTTCTAATCTCTTTCATGGTCATCACGGTGGCACAGCAGTTAGCACTGCTGCCTCACAACGCCAGAGACCCGGGTTCAGTTTCTGCATCAGGCAACTAACTGTGTGCAGTTTGCATATTCTCCCCATGTCTGCGTGAGTTTCCTTCCACAATCACAAAAAATGTGCAGGTTAGGTGAATTGGCCATGCTAAATTGACGGTAGTGTCAGGTGAGGGGGTAAATGCAGCGGAATGGGTCTGGGTGAGTTGTTCTTTGGAGGGTCAGTGTGGACTTGTTGGGCCGAAGGGCCTGTTTCCACGCTGTAAGTAAGTAATCTAATTAAGTTTCAAATAATAAGAAAGAAGTCACACCGCACGCAAATAGGCGATTTAGCCCAAGCCGTCTATCCTAACCGGATTTCCAAAACTGAACTAGTCCCGGTTTGCTGTGTTTCGCTCGTATCACTCTGAACCTTTTCCTTTTGGGTGACGTGGTGGCTCAATGGTTTGCACTGCCTCACAGCACCAGGGACCCAGATTTGATTCCACCTTTGGCCGACTGTGTGGAGTTCGTATGTTGTCCCCACTGTCTGTGTGGGTTTTCGCTTGGTGCTCCAGTTTCCTCCCACAGTCCAAAAAATGTGCATATTAGGTAAATTGGCCATGCTAAGTAACCCATAGTATTCAGGGGCGTATCGGTGTGGTATCCATGACATATGTCGGGTTACAGGAATTGGGTTGGGGATTGAGGCTGGGTGGGATGCTCTTTGGAGGATCGGTGTCAACTTGTTGAGCTGAATGGCCTGTTTCCACAATGAAGGGATCCAATCCAATCGAATCCAATCACTTGTCCAGTTTATGTTGGCACTCAGATGTAACAGGACACCAGGACTGAATCTGATGCATCTAAGGATTTTGCACGAAGTGAGAGGAGATATTATGGGGGCACTAGCCAGAAGATTACCTGGAATCTGATGAGTGCATGTCGACTGGAGGGTTGTTAGCTAGGCAACCTTTATTTCTAAAAAGAGTTGTAAAGCAAGTCCTGTCATTTACAACCTTGTCTGTTTAACTCCAAGGAAACGTCTGGCAACAGTTATTTGTGGGAAAGGTAGTAGTCAGGCTAAAAAAGGTGGGTTGGTTAGGACAAGTCACAGTGAAATTCTGCACAACTGTCTTGCTGATGTTTTTTGATGAATTTAACAAAGTGTTGATGAGGGCAATCTACTGATGGGGTTTACATGAATTTCCTGAAAGTACCATACAACAGACTTGAGGAAGGTTGTCGTTCATGGTTCAACAGGTAGGGGCAACATGGATACAACATTAACTATATGGTGGGAAAAAGAGAGAGTGATGGTTAATGGATATTTTTTGAGTTAGGGGAAAGTTTGTAATAGAGTTTACAGGGTGTCAATATTGTGAACAGCATGTTTCTGAGAGGAGGAAGGACAAGGCTAGGTAACGGATCCTTGGATAACAAGGGAAAGTGTGAATTTAGTCCAAGGGTAAAAAAGAAGCATATGGAATGGTTTTGGAAAGCTAAAATTGGGCAGGGCCTGTGATGAATATATTAAAAAAGCAGAAATAACCCAAGCAGGGAATTAGGATAGCAAGAAGATGCTGTGAAATGATTTCAGCAAATAGCATTTAATATAATCGCTAGAGCATTCTACACATACATTAATAGTAGGAGGATAACTGGGGAGAAGGTTGGACCACTCGAGGATGAAGGAGGGAACATTCATTGGTTTTAACCAGGAGAAGGGTATGGAGGATAGTGAGATTAATGCGGAACATGCAAACGTGAGATCAAGAAAGAAGTGTTGGGTCTCTTGAAGAGCTTTCAGGTGAAGAAGTCTCCAGAGCCTGATGGTTTCGACCTCAGAGGAAAGAGAGAAGGGTGTTAGGGCCTTAGTGATCTTTGCAACTTCGCTAGCCATTGGATAGATCCTGGAAGACTGACAAGTAGCAAATGTTGTTTTTCTGTTCAAGAAGGGAGATAGGTATAATCCAAGAAACTATAGACCAGTGAGTCTCTCATCAGAGGTTGGGAATCTGTTGAAGAGAATACTTAGAATGTACGTGCATTTGGAAACGCGTGGCCGAATTAGGGACAATCAACATGGTTTTGTGTGGAGCAGATCATGCCTTACCAACTTGGTTCGATTTGTTGAGTAAGTGAAAAAGGTGATCGATAGGATGGAGCAGTGGATGTTGTAAACATGCTTTTTAGTAAGGCTTTTTTTTAAAAAAACAAGATCCCTCATGGTAAGTTCATCGTAGAGTAAGATGCATGGGATCCACCGTGACTTGGTTGCTTGGATTCAGAATTGGCTTGCCTGTAAAGCAGAGGGTAGCAGTGGAATAGTGTTTTTGTGGCCAGAGGCCCATGACCAGTGGCGTTCTGCACAAATCTATCCTGGGAACTCTACTGTTTGTGATACATATAAATGACTTGTATAAAAATGTAGTTGGGTGTGTTCATAAGTTTGAAGGTAACAAAAGGATTGGTGGAATTGTTTGGATAGTGTAGAAAATGTCAAAGATTACAGTGGAATATGGATCAGTAGAAAACGTAGGCAGAGAAATGGCAGGTGGAGTTTAATGCAGGTAACTGTGTGTTGCTGCACTTTGGGAGATAAAATGTTAACGAAAAGTAGACCGTTAATGCCAGGACACTGAGTACACGGATGTACAGAGTAATCTTGGGGTTCAAGTCCATAGCTCCCTGAAAGTGGCCATGCAGGTAGGTGGAGTGGTAAGAATATAAGGCATACTTACCTTTACTGGTTAAGGAATTGATACGAGACTCAGGATGTATGGTGCAGCTTCATTAGATATTGGTTAGGGCACAGTTAGTGTTGCATTCAATTCTGGTCGCCACATTACAGAAAGGATAGTGAGGCTTCAGAGTAGGTGCAGTCGATGCTGTCTGGATCAGAGGGTAAGAGCTCTCAGGAGAGCCTTGAAAAACTTGGATTGTTTTCCTGGGAGTGCTGGAGGCTAAGGGGAGACTTGAGAGAAGTCTGCTGCCTGATCTGCTGTGCTTTTCCATCACTGTGCACTCAACTACTAAAATTAATAGTGTGGATAGGCTTGACAGTGCAAATATTTATTCCAGAATTGAAATGTATAATACAGAGGGGCATGCAAGTAATGTGAGAGGGGAAAGTTCAAAGGAGATATGAGGAGTAAGTTTTTTAAGAAAGCAGGAGGAGGTTGGAAGATGCTGTCAGGGATGGTTTTGAAGGCAGGTACAATGGGAACGTTTGAGATTATAAGATAAGTACATGAATTTGCAAGGACTGGACGGATATGGACCAAAGGTAGGCAGAAGGGATTAGTTTAATTTGGTGTTAAGTTTGACGCAAGACAGTTGGCCAAAGGCCCCATTGCTACACTGTGTTGTTCTATGGTCTGATGGTGTGGGACTCTGAGCTAATTTCCATTAAATGCCTCATAGTTTAATGTCTGTCATTTCATTGCAGCTACTACATAAGCACTATTGCAGCAGAGTGGTACTGCCTCACTTGCAAAACAGAAAAGGACATAGTTAATGGTAGGGCCTTGGGGATTGCAGTTGACTAGGGAGACCTTGGGGTGCAGATACATAGTTCCTTGAAAGTGCGAGACTGGCTCGTGAGGAAAGCATTTGGCACGCTAGCCTTCATTGTTCAGAACATTGAGTACAGGAGTTGGGACATCATGTTACAGCTGTACAAGGTCACATGTGGAGTACTGGGTACAATTGTTGTTGCACTGCTTTCGGAGATTTTATTAAATTGGAAGTGTGCAAAAAGATTTACTAGGACGGCACCGAGACTAGAAGGTTTTAAGTTATAAGGAGAAAGTGGATAGGCTGGATTATCTTTTAACCTGGAATGTTGGAAGCTCCGGGGTGACCTTATGGAGATTTACCAAATCATGAGGGACATAGATAAGATGATATTTCAAGTCTTTTCTCCAACTTCGGGATCCAAAGACATTCGGACAAGTTGAGAGGGGAAGGATTTAAAAGAACCTGATGGGGGATATTTTCACACGGATGATGGTGAGTATATGGAATGAGCTGCCATAGGAAGTGGATACAGTTACAGGATTTAAAAAACGTTTGGACAGGGACATTAGCAGGATATGGGCCAAATGTGGGTAAATAGGACTACTCCATGGATGCGTAAGTCAGATGAATTCGCCATATGAAATGCAGGGTTACAAGAATACAGTATGTGGGTGAGTCTGGGTCGGATGCTCTTTGGATAGTCAGTGTGGACTTTTTGGATAACTCACTTGTTTCCACGTTGTTGGGATTCTATTCTGTGATCTCCAGTTCAGGAAATCTGGTTGGAATGGATAAGTTGGATCCGTTTCCGTGCAGTATGACTGTGAGATCAGACAGTGTGTGACCTGAGCGGGGAAACACAACTCACTTTGTCACATCTGATAGATTCACAGAGATATATACATAACTCAGACTTCTCGGTTAAACTCGTCCTTCTTCACTATCCTATCAGGCTGTGACTTCACTTTCAAGGAACTGGGAACCTGCACTCCAAGGTCTCTTTGTACAGCAACGCTCCCCAGGTCCTTACCATGAAGTGTCATTGAGTCCCATCCTGATTTGCCTTTCCAATCTGCTGCACCTCACATTAATCTAAATTAAACTCCATCTGCCACTCCTTGGCCCAATGGCTCATCAATCTAACGTAAGTATCTTCGATGTCCACTGCACCTCCAATTTTGGTGGTGTTTGCAAAGTTAAGAACCATGCCTCCTGTGTTCATATCCAAATCATTATATAAATGATTAAAAACAGTGGATCCAGCAATCATCCTTGTGGCTCGCCAATGGTCACAGGCCTCCAGTCTGAAAAGCAATCCTCCACCACCACCCTATGTCTCATTTCTTCAAGCTGGTTCTGCATCCAAATAATTCTCCTTCTATGCAGTGTGATCTATCCTTAATAACCAGTTCACCACGAGGAACTTGGTTGAACACCTTAATGAAGTCTATAGGTCATGTACACCACTCTGCCCTTATCAATGCTCTCTGTTTCTTCAAAAAACTCAATCTAGTTAGTAAGACTGTACTTCACACGCGCATAGCCATGTTGACTATCCCGAATTAGTTCTTGCTTTTCCAAATACACACTTTTCCAAATTCAATACATCCAAATACTGTCACACCGGATTCCCTCCAATAACTTGTCCACGACCCATGTCAGGCTCGCTGGTCTATAGTTCCCATTCAATTCTAGAGCTCACAGTAGTTGCACTGACATAGAGGAAAGTTGAATAGGTAACTGAATATTTTCAAAATCATTCAACCTTTTTTAATTTCAGGGCATCATCATTTGGGAAGGTGTAACGCTGCCATGACTAAAAGTTTGAACAAGAGCGAAAATTTGATATCTTCAACAAAAATGGGAATAGACACGGGTATTTTCTTAGAATGAAAAATGTTTTCTCACCTCGAAGAAGGCTCCTGAACTCAAGCAAAAAGTTGACATAGGACATGGCAATAGGCGAGGTGCTGAGCAGGATGAGGGAAGGAAGTGACCATTTAGAATAAACTCGTCCATCAAATGGCCCAATGGCTGGAATGAATGTGGACTTCTATCCCAGCTGTGGAGACACTGCCCTTTGCACCAATAGACCCAAGGACAACAATACTTATTTCTCATCCTGTCTATTTCCAAGATGTCCTAAACTGCCTCTAATAATCATTCCAAATACAGATGAATGATTCTGCAAGGAGTTGCTCTTTTACTCAGGGGAATTTCTTACCCATGGGCCCAGCAGCAACAGCAACTGTGGGAGAGAAAAGGCCTCAGGCTTGATGCTTTTCTAGTCTAGCCTGAGGCTTGGACACTAGGTGCAGCAGTGCTTGAGGCTGTAGGGCATGAGAGGTGAGTGTGGTGGAATGTCGTAAGGGTCAGGATGCCACCTGGGTAGGTGAAGGCAAGAAGCTGAGATTTGGCAAGCAGGGGGTGGCTGCGAGGTAGTAAGTGGTTGAATGCGACTCTCCATGTACAGGCGCCAGCCATCTGAAGGACAGCTGTCGATGTGGTTCTGTGGTTTTCCAGTGTCAGTGGAGAGAAGGAGGGCACTTGAATAGGGATAGAGATTGGATGCATATGGGAGCATAGGAATAGGAAGGAGTGTGGTGGGTGAGAGGTAAAAAATTGAGCCGGAGTAAGCAGTTGAGAACTGGTAAGTCATTTTAAGTTAGCTTCTTACGTTCATGGCAAAGGTACTGTTTAGTTACGACAAATAGTGAGGAAAAATGTATGATCTCTGTCAGGTGAGAGTGGTTTACTGATCTACGAACAAATAGGCATGTGGTGTAGGGTGTATTGATCTGTGTAACTTGTGGCAACAGTCTTCTGTTCAAGTGTTGGGTATCCCTTCCTCTTGGTGTTTCTCCATCTTCTTGGCCTCTGAAGAAAGCAGCTGTTTGAGGACTGCTCCTGGTGCCAAGCACTAATTTGACTGAGCAACAGTGAAGCAACAGCAAACTCCTTCCAAGTCTTCATGGTGCATAACCTGGAGGGGTCTGCAGATGGTTCCATGTATTTGATGCCCTTGTCGTTCACGATGACAGTGGTTAGAGGTTTGGAAGGAGCCTTGATGAGTTATTGCAGTGATTTTTGTTGATGGCACACACTACTGCCACTCAGTGTTGGTTGTGAAGGGAGTGAAGTTTGAAGGCGATGGATGGAATGCAACATGTGATACTGATTTAATCTGTCACATGTCAAACTTTTTCAGTATTGCACATCCGGGCAAGTTGGAGATTATTTCATCACATTCCTGATTTGTGCCTTGTAGATGGTGGGTGCTTTCTACATCTAATCTGTCTATCCCTTTAAGAACGTTATAACTTTCTAAGAACATTGTTGATTCTTCTAATCTTCAGAGAAATCATGCCCAGTCTCCTCAATTGCTAATGTATAGAACAGTCCTACCAACCCAGCAATCAGTTTAGTGAACATCCCTGTACTCCTTAGGTAATTAGGCAGGAGGACCAGAAGTACACACAATACTCCAGGTGAGATTTCACCTCTATGAAGAAAACTCAACAGCTAACGTAAGATTTGCTTTTTGCACCGACATGCTAACGTTCAGTAATTTGTGAACAGGAATACCCTGGTCCTTCCAGACCTCAATACTTTCAAACTTTTACCATTTAAGAAATGGTCTGTACTATCAGGCCTCCAACCAAAGGGAATCATCTTGTACTTCTCTCCATCTCCCTTGCTCTTTTCTATTCACTAGGCCGATTTAAGTCCCCATAAAGCGTCTTGGCACCTTCCTAAATATTTTCAATCCTACTAAGTTTTATGTCATCTGCAAACTTGAAAATATTACAATTGTTCTCCAGAGCAGGGGCCAAGCACTGATCCGTCTGGTCACAGCTTGACAACCTGGGAATGACTCTTTTCGATATGATCTCACTAAATCGTGGCACCGCTTGGAGAACCGATTAGCTTCTTGGTTGTATTTACTATGAGATTGTCAGGACCATGAGTGGGTTACAATGAGATACCTGGAATATGGGGCGGGTGGTTATTATTAAAGATCAAAAGGAAAGTATCACCAATAATGAAATCTTCATGTTGAGTACAGAGTGGAATCAGCTGATTATTGAAACATTCCTTGATCCTTGTCCACTTTCAAGTATTTTCTGTTAACAGGTTCAGTTGCTGTACCAAGGTTGATTGATTTTGTGTTTGTGTGAAGTTTACTCACATTGTTGTCCGTGTTCAATTACCTCTAACTGGTATCAAGCTCAGTTAAAAGGAGCTGAATAAAATAATTAGTGCTTGGGACCTTCCCTGACAGGACCCATCAACCCCTATCCCTTTCAGCTTCCTTCACCCATCTCTTGTGGGTCCCAGAGCCCTACTTGAGCTCATGGACACAGTTCTGCTGGAATTCCTCTGTTAAACAACAGTTCTGATCCAGAAACGAAAAACATCGCTGTTCCTGCTGCTAGCCAGTGTGCTGTTGGCAGGGGTGTTTGTGTGGGCGCTGGGTGTAGACACTGGAGCATCCCTGCTTATGTGGTGTTGGTGTAGGATGCACTGGTGATGCTGACTTTATGTATTTGACTTTGTTCCAGTCTTACTCAGCTCCCTTGCTACAGCACAAAACATCGGGCGACACGGTGGTTAGCACTGCTGCCTCACAGCGCCAGAGACCCGGGTTCAATTCCCACCTCAGGCGACTGACTGTGTGGAGTTTGCACCTTCTCCCCGTGTCTGCGTGTGTTTCCTCCGGTTGCTCCGGTTTCCTCCCACAGTCCAAAGATGTGCAGGTCAGGTGAATTGGCCATGCTAAATTGCCCGTAGGTAAGGGGTAAATGTAGGGGTACGGGTGGGTTGCGCTTCGGCGAGTCGGTGTGGACTTGTCGGGCCGAAGGGCCTGTTTCCACACTGTAACGTAATGTAATCTAATGTAATCTAATCTAAATACTGCTCAGCCGCTTCCATACACTGATCTCTTCGCTAGTATGGTCAATAACAAAAGGAGGTGATCTGAGATTACAAAGAGATCTTGATCAATTGGGAAAATAAGCTGAGGACTGGCAGATGGAGTTTATTGCATTTTAACAGTAAACAAGGGCAAGACTGAAATCAGTTAATGGTGGAGCCCTGGGTAGGGTTTCAGACAGAGACCGAGGGGTTAGGCGGTGAGAAGGTGGAATGTGCAGGTCAACCTTTCCACAGAAGGCGGTTTGTATGCAGAATGAACAGTCAGAGGAAGATATCTAGACAGGTATGTGAATCGGAAAGATTCTGAAGGATATAAGCCAAACGCAGGCAAATCGGACTAGTTTAGTTTGGGAAACCTGGTCAGTTTGGATTAGTTGGTATTTTGGATCTGTTATTTTCATGTTGTATCACTCCATGATTCCAAGGTTTCTAAGAAATAGAGTGATAATATTATGATGTGAGGTCAGGTTTCTATTCTCACAGGAGTGCAGATGAGGCTTCATACTATTTTTTTCCTGGATAACTGATCAAGTAAATGCATTAGAACCGACAAAACCCTCGTGATTGAGGCCAGATTTACAGGTTTATACGGAGAGTCACGTGTAGAAGGGAAATTGCTCATTAAAGTACAAATTTCATGGATAATTCACACCAAAGTCCACGCTTCAGATCTTACACAAGATCCCAACAATCACCTTAGCTCATAAGGTCTTTACCAATGTATTGTCACCTGTAAACCCTCTCAATGCCCCCAAATCCCTTATCAGAATTACTCTCCAAAATATTAATGATCAAGATGGTAAAACTTGCTCGATTTCTTTTTCTTCTTAAATTTCAATCTCTGTTAAAATGAGACAACATAACCCTCCCATCTGGCAGTTCTGGTGATCCTACAACAGGAACGATATTATTAAGCTGGACAAGATTCAGAAAAGATTTAAAAACCAACATAGCGCTACCTCAATAGTTGGCATTCGGGACCTAGATACAGGAATCCTTCAGAATGAATTTAGCACCTCATACACATCGAGGTGTTTGATTGTGTCATAGAATTTACTGACATTACACAGTCCACAAGAGCCAGCCTCAATCCATAAAGCTCATCTTCCTTGCTATGGGCTTCACTACGGAGCTTCTTGATGTCCTTGGGATCAGGTATTGTGCGAGTGCAGCTACAAACTCTTAGATGTGGAGGTGTGGGAATGTGTAAACCACACGATGCACAGACTCATCTCTCTCCATCAGCCCCATCAGGAACCCAGTACTGATTAATAGCCTTTCTCCAATTTAGAACTTCAACTTTTAGATTTGGTCTCTCCTTTTTCATCACTATTTAAAAACGAATAGAATTATGGTCCATGGCCTCAAATTGCTTCCCCACTGATACCTAGTCACCTGCCCTGCCTTATTTCCCAATAGTAGTTCAGGTTTTGCACTTTCTCTAGTAGGTACATCCACATACTGAATCAAAATTTTCTTGGACACACTTAACAAATTCCTCTCCATGTCAACCCTTAAAACTATGGCAATCCCAGTCTATATTTGGAAAGTTAAAATCCCCTACCATAACCACCCTATAGCTGAGATATCCTTACAAATTTGTTTTTCAATTTCCAGTTGACTACCAGGGGGTCTATAATACAATCCCAATAAGGCGATCATCCCTTTCTTATTTCTCAGTTCCACCCAAATAACTTCCCTGGATGTAGTTCCAAGAATATCGCCCTTCAGTACAGCTGTAATGCTATCCCTTATCAAAAATGCAACTTCCCCTCCTCTCTTGCCTCCCTTTCTGTCCTTCCTGCAGCATTTGTATCCTGGAATATTAAGCTGCCAGTCCTGTCAATCCCTGATCCCTGTTTCTGTAATTACTATGATATCACAGTCCCACATTCCTGACCATGACCTGAGTTAATCTGCCTTCCCTGTTAGGCCTTTTGCATTCAATAAAATGCAGTTTAATTGATCAGTGCTACCTTGTTCCCTGCTTTGTCCCTGCCTGCCCTGATTGATTGATTTGCCTTTGTTCTCAACTGTACCAGTCTCAGATTGAAACCTTTCTTCACTATCTCCCTGGGTCCCACTCCTCCACCTTACTCGCTTCAATCCTCCCAAGCAGCTCTAGCAAATCTCCCTGCCAGTATATTAGTCCCCTTCCAATTTAGGTGCACTCTGTCCTTCTTATAAAGGTCACTTCTACCCCAAAACAGCTTCCAATGATACAAAAATGTGAATCCTTCTCCCATAAACCAGCTCCTCAGCCATGCATTCATCTGCTCTATCCTCTTATTCCTGCCCTCACTAGCTCATAGCACCGGGAGTAATCCAGATATTACTACTCACGAGGACCTCCTTTTAAAATTCCTGCCAAACTCCCTGTAATCTCCCTTTCACTTACTATATCATTGGTTCCAGTATTTACAGTGACCTCCTGCTGGGCCCTCTCCCCCTTGAGAACATTCTGCACCCTCTGAGACATCCTTGATCCTGGCACCAGGGAAGCAACACACCATTCTGATTTTTCACTGCTGGCCACAGAAACGTCTATATGTACCTCAGACTAGAGAGTCACTGAACACAATTGATTGCTTTAAACCCGATGTACCTTTCATTACATTAGTCAGTCTCAATACCAGAAACTTGGCTGTTCGTGCTTCGTTCCCCTAAGAGTCCATCACCCCCTACATTTTCCAAAACAGCATACTTGTTTGAAATGGGGATAGCCACAGAAGACTCCGGCACTACCTGCCTACCTCTCTTACCTTTCCTGAAGTTAACCCATCTGACTGTATTTGAGACTCATTCACCACTGCCCAACAACTTCCCATAACTGCCATCCATCACATCCCCTTGCTCTTGTAAATTCCTCATTGCCTCACAAACCAACCCATTCTCTCTCTCCTGCAATGACCTCACCATGTGCTTCCTTTGTCTGTTCTTCTCCCTTTTAGAAATGTTGTTGTTTTAACTCCAGAGTTCCAAAACAATGCAACAGCATATAAAACAGTAATTGCAGCTGCTGGAATTCAACGAAATCCCCTCCAACACCCAGAATACCTCAAAAGGAGCAGCTGTCAGAGTCAGAAATTGTCCCGTCCTCCATCTTGGATCACCCAGAATCTAATTGAGCTGCATCATTGAAACTGTTACTAATAAAACCATTGAGTGATTACTGCAAAAAAGGATGCCATTCAGAAACTCTACCAGCTTTCCACACAAACACGTGCACAGAGGTATTTGCCCCCATCTCGATGTCAATTCACAGATTTTGCTTTTCAGAAAATAATCTTTTGCTGTCCTGAATGCCTGATTTGTACCGATCTCACCACACTCTCAGGCAGAACAATCCAGATCCTAACCATTTAATGCAGGAAATATTTCCACGTGTTTCCATTGCTTCTTTTACCACTTACCTGAAATAAATACTTTCTGGTTCCTAATTCTTTCACCAATGGGAACCTTTTTACCCAATGTACTCTGAGTTAATGGATGCACTAAGTTCTGAAAATATTTTATGCTTTCTAAATTTTAGAACTAGTTACATTCACTATGCACAGAATAATCAAGAAAATTGAAATATTCCTCTGAATTTCAATCTGAGATTTAAGGACAGTATTGATGTAACCTTGCTTATATTGAATTGGTCCTTAGTAATGACATTTCTATGTTATTTACTGTTGGTAATGCAGAAAATTTCTGCACTTAATTCAAATATTAACTCATCTTGATTTTAACATGTTGAGGTTGGAGAACTAAAGTAGTTTGTTTTGTAACTGGGACTGAGGACTAAATATCAATCTCAGTACATGTTTCTATGTCCTTGTGCACTTGATTGACACCACATCCACAAGAATCCCCAGTCCCTCCATCACCGATGCTCGGTAGCAGCAGTGCGTATTACCAAAAAGATTCACTGCAGAAGTTTACCAAAGATCCTTCGACAGTACCTTCTCAATCCATGACCACTTCCATCTCGAAGGACAAGTGCAGCAGGTGAATATGAGCACCATCCCTGCAAGCTCCCCTCTAATCTACTCACCATCCTAAGTTGGAAATATCATTGTCACTGGGTGAAATTCCTGGAATTCCCACCCAAAGGCATTGTGGATCAACCCACAATGGACTGTTAGACTGCAGTGGTTCAAGAAGCTCATTACTATCTTTTGAATTTGGCAACGAGGAATGAGCACTAAATGCTGACCCAGCCAGAGATGCCCGATTCCCATGACTGATAAAAGCAGACAAACTCAATTGGGAATTGTAATTTATTGCTCTTGATGTCATGGAAGGCACTGCTTGAGTTCTGATGGAATGCTCCGAGGCTTCTCGTTGTCATCTACGTCATTCAGGACCTGGGAACATTCCAACTGCTTCTTGTCTTCAGTTCAGTTTACTGGAACAGAAAATCCCTTATTTTACAGTTATATCTGTGTCAGAAATACTGTTATTAATAAACTGTGATTCTTAATCTTTCTCTGTGTCCCCCAGGCTACGTGCTGCTTCCTTCGCAGAACTTTGTGCTGAGAAACTTGTCCTCGCTCTCAGTACAAACCAGTCACTGATGGAGTTGTCCATCTCACTCAACATCTTAACCAACAATTCTGTCCCCTCATTGCTCCACCGTGTACAAACTGCAGCGCCTGCAATGGATCAAGTGAGTGTTTATGAGGTGCTTCAGTATTAGAAATACAATACAGATTAGTTTTTGTATGTTTCTATATTTATTCTTGAACACTAACCCCACTCTGCCTGTTATTTACACAGTGTTTCCACCTCTTTACTTTCTCTTTAATCTTCAATGTGATTCAGATTGTGGGGAAATGAATTCACTCCAAATGGGGAAAGAAGAGAGTCTTGAAGTCGCTCCGATCCAGACGGAGGGGGACTGTGTGAACCTTGGACATCACAGCTGTCATCACCTTTTGCTGATTCTGCACCCACCCCTACTTCTTTCAACCGTCTGTGCTGAAGGTTTGAATTCTATTGAAGATTGTCCAGTCTCCACTCGAGCTAAGTGAGGGTCATCTCTCATTGTGAGGTCAGAGGTCCAGACATTCAGAGACACGGCCTCACAGTGTGGTTTCTACAGGATATCTCTGCCTCAATGTTTCCTGCTGGGGACATGCACAGGCATGAAGGAGTCAGAATGGGACTTTGTCTGGGCTACAATGGAGCACTAACAATTATACTCAATATTCGTGGGCCTGTGGGGTACATGACTCCAGGTTTCTGCTCACTCCCATACCAAGTAGGCCTGCTGGAAGGTGAATATGTGTCAGAGTGAAAGGGGACTGTGCCTCTCAGCTGAGAGGGAATCCTCTGCCAATAACATCCACCCTCTGGATTCACTCAGTGACAGCCCTGTTTCGGATATTTCTGGGTTTGTCTTTTCCTGGAGCCGAACTCCACAACCGAGCATCTCCAGAGAGAGAGGAATAAAGGACAAGCTTGTGAATGGAACAGTGAGCACAAAACCGCAGGTTCCTGGTAACTGCACAAACCAATGCGTTCACAGGAGTAAGTTGCAGGACTCTGCTGGGAGCTATTTCTCACTGAGTGACAGAACTTTCCTACACTTTGTTACAATGATCTCCTCACTGTTGCATTATATTGAATTATTTCCAGTATTGCTTTTTCGTTTGAAGAGAATATTCTATCAGTGATAGTATAGTGACTGGAAATGGCAGAATGGAAGCATGTATGAGAACCAAATATTAAAACAAATCCTTCTGATCACACATTTTGTAGAAAGATTGTCCCATTTCTTTCTCTGTCACGCCATGTGCTGATCCTGATACCAGAACTGATGTAAAAGACAGAATGCCAGTGACACTCCGACAACAATACAGAATAAAAACGGAAAGAACTGTGGATGCTGTAAATCAGAAAGATAAAGTAGAAATTGCTGGAAAAGCACAGCAGGACTGACAGCATCTGTGTAGGGAAATCCCTTTTGAAGATGGATCACTCGACCTGAAACGTTATCTCTGATTTCTATCCACAAATGTTTCCAGACCTGCTGAGCTTCCAGCAAGTTTTAGTTTTGTTTCTGAAAACGATGCAGGCTCACTGAGCCTTCATTGGTGATGATGGCTTTTCCTGGAGCATTGTTTTATTTTCAGGGGTTCAGAGCTGGTTCGACGTTTGTTGTCTTGACTCATTCACAGATACAACAGATGTCGGGTTGGCTGGCCAGGCTAGAATTTTTGTCCAACCCTAATTGCTTTTAGGGCAATTAAGAGTGAATCACATTGCTGTGGGTCTGAAATGACATGCAGGTTAGATGAGGTAAGGATGACAATTTCCTTCCCTGAACATCAGTGAAACTGATGTGTTTTTTTTTCCCTAATAAGTAATAGTGGTTTCATGATCATCATTAAACTCTTCATTCCAGGATTTTATGGAATTCTGAAACCACCATCTGCTATGATCTGATTTCCACATTGACAAATTCATTGGAGCAGTGCAGAGTCTGTTCAAATTGTCATCTCAAGTTTAAATTTAATCCTTAGATGGCCAGGTTCCCACAGCAGGATCCCTTTCATTGTCCCTCCTGTGTTAATGCTACCCACATGGATCACCTGAAGCCAGTTTCCAGAACATTCCCTGGGTCACTGGATTCCGGGCCAGTCATGTCCATAGCTGAAAATGTGTTGCTGGAAAAGCGCAGTAGGTCAGGCAGCATCCAAGGAGCAGGAGAATCGACGTTTCCGGCATGAGCCCTTCTTCAGTCATGTCCATATCCCTGAATAAAAACAAATCACCTTGCACATGGTGATCCATGTGGGTAGCATTAACACAGGAGGGACAATGAAAGGGATCCTGCTGTGGGAACCTGGCCATCTAAGGATTAAATTTAAACTTGAGATGACAATTTGAACAGACTCTGCACTGCTCCAATGAATTTGTCAATGTGGAAATCAGATCATAGTTTGGCATCTGAAGCTGAATAATAGATTTAGGACAAATGAGTATTGATTCATGGAATACGGAGACCAGTCCTCAGTGAAAGAGGGTGATGAACTGTTGGACAGTCTGCATCTTTACTGAGCACAACTCACTCTTTGTAATTCTCTTCCACAGAGAGCAGCAGATGCTGAGTCGTTATCGAGAATCAAGGCTGAGTTTGACAGAATTTGGATCTACAAGGGAATTAATTAATGTTTGTGGGAATGGAGATGGAGTCATCTGGAATGTGGAGAAGATCAATCTGCTTTCGTAGGGAGGTTTAATTGTCCCCATGACGCCCTGCTGCTTGTGGTTAGGTGACATGGGAGGCTATGAGCTGGTTCAGTGCTGTTGTGACAATTGACATTTTGTTACATGACTGTTGCAAGACTGGTTCTGACATCCCCTGAAATTAAGCTTGTTAGATACTCCCTTCCATAATAGTAATTACACTAGAGGCCTTTTTCTCACTCCCACTAGAGTCCAAACTTCCAACCATAGTTTGTTTAAGGGAGTGGACCGCACAGTACTCACCCCACCCGCCTCTAAATTCTTTCTAACTTACAGCTTTTAAAGCTGCACTTAACCAGCACAATCTTACAAAATTTACTGCTCTCCTCTCAAGCTGCTTTAAGCAGAAATCAACGCTATCCTCATGTATCACACCCTCACAATCTGTTTCAGTGATACTTACCTGCAGAACACTCCTTCCAGTCTGCTCGGTGATACTGACTTGCTTCACACTCAGAAACATAGAAAATAGCTGCAGATGTTGGCCATTCGAGGCAGCATCATCATTCAATAAGATGATGGCTGGTCATGCAATTTCAGTATTCCACTCCTGTTTTTTTCTCCATACCCCTTGATCCTTTTAGCCAAAAGAGCCATTTCCAGCTCCCTGAATATGCATCTAATGACCTGGTCCCAATAGCTCTCTGTGTTAGACAATTCCATAGGTTCAATGGCTGTCCCCATTATTCTAAATTCCAGTGAGTGCAAACCCAATTGATCCAGTCTTTCTTCATATGTCGGTCCAGCCATCCTTGGTGTCAGTCTGTTGAAGCTTTGTGAGATTCCCTCAATCGGAAGAATGTCCTTCCTCAGATTAGAAGACCACAATACTGCACGGAGTACTCAAAGTGTGGCTTCCCAAAGGCCGTCAATAACTGCAATCAGTCATCCCGTCATCCTGTATCAAATCCTCTTACGCTGAAGGCCAGCATGCCATGAGCTTTCCCCCATTTCCTGCACCTGCATGCCAACCTTTAGTGACCGTTCCACCATAACACCCAGGTCTCGTTGGGCTTCACCTTTTCCTAAACTGACACCATTCAGATCATAATCTGCCTTCCTGTTTTTGCCACGAAGTGGAGAACCTCACATTTATCCAAAATATGCTGTATTTGCAAGTATTTACCCATTCAGACAGCCTATCCAAGTCACTCTGCAACTTCTAAGCATCCTCCTCACAACACACACTACCACTCAGCTTAGTACTGTCTGCACATTTGGAGATGTTGCATTGAATTCCTTCATCCAAACCATTAACATGTATTGTGAACAGCTAGGGTCCCTATGGTACCCCGCCCATCACTGCCTGCCACTCTGAGAATCAACAGTTTATTACAACTCTCTGCTTCCTGTCTCCAAACCAGTTCTCTATCCGCATCAAATCACGACCTCCGATACCATGAGCCATAACTTTCCTTACTAATCTGTTGTGTGGAACCTTGTCAAAAGCCCTTTGAAAGTCCAAAGTCTCAACATCAACTGATTAACCCTTGTGTACTGGACACATCGTTAAATATTCCAGACGGTTTGTCAAGCGTGATTTCCTTTCGTGAATCCATGCTGATTAAGACCAATCGTGTCACTGTTTTCCAAATGCTTAGTTATTATGACATTCACATTTACTCCAACATTTTCCCTTCCATTGGTTTCAGGCTAACCGGCCTATCATTCCCCATTTTCTTTGTCCATCCTTCTTTAAAAAAAAAGTGAAGTCACATTCGCTCCCCTCCAGTCATAGAATCAGGACAGTGTAGAAATAAGCCATTTGCCCCAACAAGTCCACACTGACCCTCTGAATACTATCCCACACAGACCCATTCCCCTACCCTATTACTCTACATTTTCCTGACTAATGCATCTAGCCCACGCATCCCTGAACACTTTAGTATTGCCAATTCAACTAACCTGCACATCTTTGGACTATGGGAAGAAACCAGAGCACCCAGGGAAACCCATGCAGACAATGTGCAAACTCCACACGGGCTAGAATTGAACCCCAGGTTCCAGATGCTGTGAAACAACTGACAACTGAGCCACCATGCTGCCAGGTTTTTTAGAGCTCTTCCAGAGTCTACAGAATACTGGAAAACGATCACCAATGCATCCACTATTTCTCGGGTGACTTCATTAAGGACTTCCTTAAAGATAGAGTGCACAAGGCTCTGGGGAATTATTAAGTTTTATTTCCATTTATTTCTCTAATAGTCCTGGAGTCCTCCAGCATGGAGATGGGCCCAAACTGATCCATGCCGATCAACATGTCCTCCACATTAACCCCATTTCCCTGTGCTTGGCCCATATCCGTATAAACCTTTCCTATCCATGTATTTGTCCAAATGACTGTGAAATGTTGTTAATGTGCCCACTTCAATCACTTCCACAAGCAGCTCATTCCAAATGCGTTTCCCCACTAACTTTAAACTGATGCCCTCTAGTCCTCGATTCCCCATGCCTGGGATAAAAATTGAGTGCAATCACCCTTTCCATTCCTCTCATGATCTTGTACACTTCTATAAGATCCAGCCTCAGTTTCCTGCATTCTAAAGAAAAAAAAAAGTCCTAAGCTTATCCAACTTCTCCTCAGAACTCAGACAGTTGAGTCCTGTCAACATCCTCATAAATTTATTCTGCACTCTTTCCAGTTTAGTAACATCCTTCCTGTAGCAAAGTCGCCAAAACTGAACGCAATACTCCGAAGTGCAGCCTCATCAACGTCCTGTATAACTGTAACACAACTTCCCAACTTCTATATTCAATGCCAAAACTGATGAAGATCAGTGTGCCAAATGCCTTCTTCAATGCCCTGTCGTCCTGAGACTCCACTTTCAGAGAACAGTGCACCTGAAATGCAAGGTCCCTCTGTTCCAGTACACTCCTTCAAGCCCAAACATTCGGCATGAAATCCCTGTCTTGATTTAACTTTCTAAAACCCAAGACCTCACCCTTTGAGTCATACAGGTGTACAGCATGGAAGCAGACCCAAGTCGTCCGCGCCGACTCGATATCCCAATCCAATCTAGTTCCACTTGCCAGCACCCGGCCCATATTCCTCCAAATCCTTCCTATTGATATACTCATCCAGATGCCTTTTAAATGTTGCAATTGTACCAGCCTCCACCACTTCCTCTGGCAGCTCGTCCCATACACGTACCACCCTCTGCGTGAAAAAGTTGCCCCTTAGGTCTCTTTTATATCTTTCTCCTCTCAACCTAAACCTATGCCCGCTAGTTCTGGATTCCCCCAACCCAGGGAAAAGAACTTGTCTCTTTTTCATATCCACGCCCCTCATGATTTTATAAACATCAATAAGGTCACCACTCAGCCTCCATCGTTCCAGGGAAAACAGCCATACAAGGAAAGCGGTGAGTATTTATACTCACCCTTCGAAGCCGTCGGTCATTTCCAGTGCGAGCAGCAGCGAAGGTAAGACCGTTTGGTTTTAAAAGTGCTTACCGGTAGCGGGCAGCGGTGTTTTTTTTCTCTCTCTTCACAGAAAGAGCGGGAGCACCAGGGGGAAGTGACGACGACCAGAGGGGCAGCCGGGAAGGAAAGCAGTGAGTATTTATACTCACCCTTCGAAGCCGTCGGTCATTTCCAGTGCGAGCAACAGCGAAGGTAAGACCGTTTGGTTTTAAAAGTGCTTACCGGTAGCGGGCAGCGGTGTTTTTTTTCTCTCTCTTCACAGAAAGAGCGGGAGCACCAGGGGGAAGTGACGACGACCAGAGGGGCAGCCGGGAAGGAAAGCGGTGAGTATTTATACTCACCCTTCGAAGCCGTCGGTCATTTCCAGTGCGAGCAGCAGCGAAGGTAAGACCGTTTGGTTTTAAAAGTGCTTACCGGTAGCGGGCAGCGGTGTTTTTTTTCTCTCTCTTCACAGAAAGAGCGGGAGCACCAGGGGGAAGTGACGACGACCAGAGGGGCAGCCGGGAAGGAAAGCGGTGAGTATTTATACTCACCCTTCGAAGCCGTCGGTCATTTCCAGTGCGAGCAGCAGCGAAGGTAAGACCGTTTGGTTTTAAAAGTGCTTACCGGTAGCGGGCAGCGGTGTTTTTTTTCTCTCTCTTCACAGAAAGAGCGGGAGCACCAGGGGGAAGTGACGACGACCAGAGGGGCAGCCGGGAAGGAAAGCGGTGAGTATTTATACTCACCCTTCGAAGCCGTCGGTCATTTCCAGTGCGAGCAGCAGCGAAGGTAAGACCGTTTGGTTTTAAAAGTGCTTACCGGTAGCGGGCAGCGGTGTTTTTTTTCTCTCTCTTCACAGAAAGAGCGGGAGCACCAGGGGGAAGTGACGACGACCAGAGGGGCAGCCGGGAAGGAAAGCGGTGAGTATTTATACTCACCCTTCGAAGCCGTCGGTCATTTCCAGTGCGAGCAGCAGCGAAGGTAAGACCGTTTGGTTTTAAAAGTGCTTACCGGTAGCGGGCAGCGGTGTTTTTTTTCTCTCTCTTCACAGAAAGAGCGGGAGCACCAGGGGGAAGTGACGACGACCAGAGGGGCAGCCGGGAAGGAAAGCGGTGAGTATTTATACTCACCCTTCGAAGCCGTCGGTCATTTCCAGTGCGAGCAGCAGCGAAGGTAAGACCGTTTGGTTTTAAAAGTGCTTACCGGTAGCGGGCAGCGGTGTTTTTTTTCTCTCTCTTCACAGAAAGAGCGGGAGCACCAGGGGGAAGTGACGACGACCAGAGGGGCAGCCGGGAAGGAAAGCGGTGAGTATTTATACTCACCCTTCGAAGCCGTCGGTCATTTCCAGTGCGAGCAGCAGCGAAGGTAAGACCGTTTGGTTTTAAAAGTGCTTACTGGTAGCGGGCAGCGGTGTTTTTTTTCTCTCTCTTCACAGAAAGAGCGGGAGCACCAGGGGGAAGTGACGACGACCAGAGGGGCAGCCGGGAAGGAAAGCGGTGAGTATTTATACTCACCCTTCGAAGCCGTCGGTCATTTCCAGTGCGAGCAGCAGCGAAGGTAAGACCGTTTGGTTTTAAAAGTGCTTACCGGTAGCGGGCAGCGGTGTTTTTTTTCTCTCTCTTCACAGAAAGAGCGGGAGCACCAGGGGGAAGTGACGACGACCAGAGGGGCAGCCGGGAAGGAAAGCGGTGAGTATTTATACTCACCCTTCGAAGCCGTCGGTCATTTCCAGTGCGAGCAGCAGCGAAGGTAAGACCGTTTGGTTTTAAAAGTGCTTACCGGTAGCGGGCAGCGGTGTTTTTTTTCTCTCTCTTCACAGAAAGAGCGGGAGCACCAGGGGGAAGTGACGACGACCAGAGGGGCAGCCGGGAAGGAAAGCGGTGAGTATTTATACTCACCCTTCGAAGCCGTCGGTCATTTCCAGTGCGAGCAGCAGCGAAGGTAAGACCGTTTGGTTTTAAAAGTGCTTACTGGTAGCGGGCAGCGGTGTTTTTTTTCTCTCTCTTCACAGAAAGAGCGGGAGCACCAGGGGGAAGTGACGACGACCAGAGGGGCAGCCGGGAAGGAAAGCGGTGAGTATTTATACTCACCCTTCGAAGCCGTCGGTCATTTCCAGTGCGAGCAGCAGCGAAGGTAAGACCGTTTGGTTTTAAAAGTGCTTACCGGTAGCGGGCAGCGGTGTTTTTTTTCTCTCTCTTCACAGAAAGAGCGGGAGCACCAGGGGGAAGTGACGACGACCAGAGGGGCAGCCGGGAAGGAAAGCGGTGAGTATTTATACTCACCCTTCGAAGCCGTCGGTCATTTCCAGTGCGAGCAGCAGCGAAGGTAAGACCGTTTGGTTTTAAAAGTGCTTACCGGTAGCGGGCAGCGGTGTTTTTTTTCTCTCTCTTCACAGAAAGAGCGGGAGCACCAGGGGGAAGTGACGACGACCAGAGGGGCAGCCGGGAAGGAAAGCGGTGAGTATTTATACTCACCCTTCGAAGCCGTCGGTCATTTCCAGTGCGAGCAGCAGCGAAGGTAAGACCGTTTGGTTTTAAAAGTGCTTACCGGTAGCGGGCAGCGGTGTTTTTTTTCTCTCTCTTCACAGAAAGAGCGGGAGCACCAGGGGGAAGTGACGACGACCAGAGGGGCAGCCGGGAAGGAAAGCGGTGAGTATTTATACTCACCCTTCGAAGCCGTCGGTCATTTCCAGTGCGAGCAGCAGCGAAGGTAAGACCGTTTGGTTTTAAAAGTGCTTACCGGTAGCGGGCAGCGGTGTTTTTTTTCTCTCTCTTCACAGAAAGAGCGGGAGCACCAGGGGGAAGTGACGACGACCAGAGGGGCAGCCGAGACCCGGAAGCAGTTAGTGTAAGCTTACCTGGGTAGGTTTTTTCCCCCTTTAAAAGCGCGAAGGAGAGGAACCCGAGGCACTACACGGGTAGTGCCTCCCACCCGCCCTCCTCCTCTAACCTAATAATAACACCTGTTGTGGTAAGTAGGTAAGTGCTGAATTTTGCTTGTTGTATTCTTTAGACCCAGTTTTTTTTTAAATAAAAGTTAGCTTTAGAGGGATGGCAGTGAAGGCAGTGCAATGTTCCTCCTGCAACATGTATGAGGTGAGGGATGCCATCGACGTCCCTGCCGATTACACTTGCAGGAAGTGCACCCATCTCCAGCTCCTCCAAGACCGTGTTAGGGAACTGGAGCTGGAGTTGGATGAACTTCGGATCATTCGGGAGGCAGAGGGGGTCATAGGTCAGAGTTATAGGGAAGTAGTAACTCCAAAGATGGCAGATAGATGGGTGACAGTGAGGGGGACTGGGAGGAAGCAGCCAGTGCAGGGTCCCCCTGCGGCCATTCCCCTCAAGAACAAGTATACCGTTTTGGATACTTGTGGGGGGGATGACTTACCAGGGGTAAGTAACGGGGCTCAGGTCTCTGGCACGGAGCCTGTCCCCGTTACTCAGAAGGGAAGGGTGAAGAAGAGCAGAGCAGTAGTAATTGGGGACTCGATAGTTAGGGGCACAGATAGGCGGTTTTGTGGGAACGAGAGAGACTCACGATTGGTATGTTGCCTCCCAGGTGCAAGGGTACGTGATGTCTCTGATCGTGTTTTCCGGGTCCTGGAGGAGGAGGGGGAGCAGCCCGAAGTCGTGGTCCATATTGGCACCAACGACATAGGTAGGAGGAGTGCCGAGGATGTTAGACAGACTTTCAGGGAGCTAGGTTGGAAGCTCAGAGTTAGAACGAACAGAGTTGTTGTCTCTGGTTTGTTACCCGTGCCACGTGATAGAGATTCGAGGAATAGGGAAAGAGAACACTTAAATGCGTGGCTACAGGGATGGTGCAGGAGGGAGGGATTCCGGTTTTTGGATAACTGGGGTTCTTTCTGGGGACGGTGGGACCTCTATAAACAGGATGGTCTACACCTGAACCTGAGGGGCACCAGTATCCTTGGGGGGAGGTTTGCTAGTGCTCTTGGGGGGGTTTAAACTAACTCTGCAGGGGCATGGGAACCCAGATTGTAGCTTCAGGGTGCAGGGCCTGGAGTGTAGGGAGGTTAGGAACATGGCATCAATTTCCAAGGAGGGTGTCTGTAAACAGGAAAGTGGCTTGAAGTGTGTATACTTCAATGCAAGAAGTATACGAAATAAGGTAGGTGAACTTGCAGCGTGGGTTGGTACCTGGGACTTCGATGTTGTGGCTATTACGGAGACATGGCTAGAACAGGGACAGGATTGGCTGTTGCAGGTTCCAGGATTTAAATGTTTTAGTAGGGTCAGAGGTGGGGGTAAAAGAGGGGGAGGTGTGGCATTGCTTGTCAGAGATAGTATTACAGTGGTGGAAAGGACGATGGATGAGGACTTGCCATCTGAGGTAGTTTGGGCTGAGGTTCGGAATAGGAAAGGTGAGGTCACCCTGTTAGGAGTCTTTTACAGGCCTCCCAATAGTCCTAGAAACGTAGAAGAAAGGATAGGGAAGGTGATTCAGGAGATGAGTGACAGTAATAGGGTGGTTGTTATGGGGGACTTTAACTTTCCTGATATTGATTGGGAAAGCTATAGCTCAAGTTCGTTAGATGGGTCAGTGTTTGTTCAATGTGTGCAGGAGAGTTTCCTGACACAATATGTAGACAGGCCAACAAGAGGTGAGGCCATACTGGATTTGGTTCTGGGTAACGAACCAGGCCAGGTGTTAGAATTAGAGGTAGGTGAGCACTTTGGGGATAGTGACCATAATTCGGTGATTTTTACTCTCGTGATGGAGAGGGATAAGTGTGTACTACAGGGCAAGAGTTATAGCTGGGGTCAGGGAAATTATGATGCGGTGAGGCATGACTTAGGATGTGTGGCTTGGAAAAGTAGACTCCAAGGCAAGAGTGTAAATGATATGTGGAGCTTGTTCAAGGAGCAACTATTGAGTGTCCTTGATAATTATGTACCTGTCAGGCAGGGAGGAAAGGGTCGTGCGAGGGAGCCGTGGTTTAATAAGGAATTGGAATCCCTTGTTAAATGGAAGAGGGCGGCCTATCTCAAGATGAGACGTGAAGGTTCAATTGGGGCGATTGAGAGTTATAGGGTAGCCAGGAAGGACCTGAAGAGAGAGCTTCGAGCAGCAAGGAGGGGACATGAAAGGTCCTTAGTCGGTAGGATTAGGGAAAACCCTAAGGCTTTCTATAGGTATGTTAGGAATAAAAGAATGACTAGGGTAGGAATAGGTCCAGTCAAGGATAGTAGTGGGAAGTTGCGTGTGGAGGCGGAAGAGATTGGGGAGACACTGAATGAATACTTTTCTTCAGTATTTACTCAGGAACAGGGCATTGTCGTCGATGTGAATACTGAGTCACAAATAAGTAGAATGGATGGCTTTGAGGTATGTAGAGAAGAGGTGTTGGAAATCCTGGAAAAGGTGAAAATAGATAAGTCCCCTGGGCCTGATGGCATTTATCCTAGGATTCTCTGGGAAGCAAGGGAGGAGATTGCAGAGCCATTGGCCTTGATTTTTATGTCCTCTTTGTCTACAGGAGTAGTGCCAGAAGACTGGAGGATAGCAAATGTGGTTCCCTTGTTCAAAAAGGGGAGTAGGGATAACCCTAGTAACTATAGCCCGGTGAGTCTCACTTCTGTTGTGGGCAAAGTCTTAGAGAGAATTGTAAGGGATAGGATTTATGCACATCTGGATAGGAATAATGTGATCAAGGATAGTCAGCATGGTTTTGTGAAGGGCAGGTCGTGCCTCACAAACCTTATTGAATTCTTTGAAAAGGTGACGAAGGAGGTTGATGAGGGGAAAGCGGTAGATGTGGTATATATGGATTTTAGTAAGGCGTTTGATAAGGTTCCCCATGGTAGGCTACTGCAGAAAATACGGAGATATGGCATTGAGGGTGAGTTGGAGGTTTGGATTAGGAATTGGCTGGATGGAAGAAGACAGAGGGTAGTAGTTGATGGCAAAGTTTCTTCATGGAGTGCCGTCACTAGCGGTGTTCCGCAAGGATCTGTTTTGGGACCATTGCTGTTTGTCATTTTTATAAATGACCTGGAAGAGGGGTTAGAAGGTTGGGTGAGCAAGTTTGCGGATGATACGAAAGTCGGAGGAGTTGTTGACAGTGAGGAAGGATGTGGCAGGTTACAGCAGGATATAGAGAAGCTGCAGAGCTGGGCAGAAAGGTGGCAAATGGAATTCAATGTAGCTAAATGTGAGGTGATTCACTTTGGGAAGAATAACAAAAAGATGGGGTACTGGGCTAATGGTCGGATACTTGGTAGTGTGGATGAGCAGAGGGATCTTGGTGTCCATGTACACAGATCTCTGAAAGTTGCCACCCAGGTAAATAGTGCGGTGAGGAAGGCATATGGCGTACTGGCTTTTATTGGTAGAGGAATTGAGTTCCGGAGTCCTGAGGTCATGATGCAGTTGTATAAAACTCTGGTGCGGCCGCATCTGGAATATTGTGTGCAGTTTTGGTCGCCATACTATAGGAAGGATGTGGAGGCACTGGAACGGGTGCAGAGGAGGTTTACCAGGATGTTGCCTGGTATGGAAGGAAGATCGTATGAGGATAGACTGAGACACTTGGGGCTGTTTTCATTAGAGAAAAGAAGGTTTTGGGGTGACTTGATTGAGGTGTACAAGATGATTAGGGGGTTAGATAGGGTTGACAGTGTGAACCTTTTCCCGCGTATGGAGTCGGGTATTACAAGGGGGCATAGCTTTAAATTAAGGGGGGGGTAGATATAGGACTGAAGTTAGGGGTAGGTTCTTCACTCAGCGAGTCGTAAGTTCATGGAATGCCCTGCCAGCAGCAGTGGTGGACTCTCCCTCTTTATGGGCATTTAAGCGGGCATTGGATAGGTATATGGAGGATAGTGGGTTAGTATAGGTTAGGTGGGCTTGGATCGGCTTAACATCGAGGGCCAAAGGGCCTGTACTGCGCTGTATTCTTCTATGTTCTATGTTCTACAATATGCAACCTCTTTCTATAGCTCAAATCCTCCAAGCCTGGCAACATCCTTGTAAATTCTTTCTGAATCCTTTCGTGTTTCACAATATCCTACTGTTAGGAAGAGACCAGAATTGCACGCAATTCCAATAGTGGCCTGACTAACATCCCGTATATCGGTAAAATTACCTCCCAACTCCTTTACTCAATACTCTGACCAATAAAGGAAAGCTTACCATACGCCTTCTTCACTATCGTATATGCCTGCGACTCTACTTTCAAGGAGCCATGAAACTGCACTCCAAGGTCTCTTTGTTCAGCAACACTTCCTTGGACCTTACCATAATGTGTATAAGTCCTGCTAAGATTTGCTTTCCCAAAATGCAACACGTACATTTATCTAAATTAAACTCCATCTGCCACTCCTCAGCCCATTGGCCCATCTGATCAAGATCCCGTTGTAATCTGAGGTAATTTTCTTTGCTGTCCACGACACCTTCAATTTTGATATCATCTGCAAACTTACTAACTATACATGCTATGTTCACATCCAAATTAATTATATAAATGACAACAAGTAGTGGACCCAGCACATATCCTTGTGGCACTCCAACGGTCACAGGCCTCCAGTGTGAAAAACAACCCTCCACCACCACTATCTGCCTTCTACCTTCGAGCCAGTTTTGTACCTAAATGGCTCGTTCTCCATGTATTCCATGAGATTTAACCTTGCTAACCAATCTCCCATGGGGAACCTTGTGGAACGCTTTACTGAATCCATACGGATCATGTCCACCGCTCTGTCCTCATTATTCCTCTTTGTCACTTCTTCGAGAACCTCAAACAAGTTCGTAAGACATAATTTCCCATGCACAAAGACATGTTGACGATCCCTAATCAATTCTTGCCTTTTCAAATACGTGTAAATCCTGTCCCTCTGTATTCCCTCCAACAACGTACCTACTACTGAAGTGAAGTTCACCAGGCTTGTTCTTACCACCTTTCTTATATAGTGGTACATGTTAGCCAACTCCAGTCTTCCTGCACCTCACCTGTGACTATCGTTAATACAAATATTTCAGCAAGGAGCCCACCAATCAGTTCCATAACTTTTCATAGAATTCTAGTTTACAGCTGATCGGATCCTGTGGATTTACTGAGGTATGTTAAACTCTATTTGCCATTTCTCTGCTCACTTCCCTCGCTGATCAAGGCCCTGTTGCATTTTCTGATAATCTTCCTCACTGTCCACGACACCACTTATTTTCTTGTCATCAGCAAACTGGCTACACATACCTTGTACATTCTCATCCAAATCACTGATGTAGATAACAAACAGCAATGAGCCCAGCACCAATCCCTGTGGGACAGTCACAGATCTGCAGTCCGACCAGCATTCTTCAACTATTACCCTCTGCTTCCTACTGTCAAGCCAATTGTGTATCCAATTTGCCAGCTTGCCCTGGATTCCATGAGAGCTAACCTTCCAGAGCAGCTTACCATGTGGAATATTATCAAAGGCTGTAAGGCTTTAGACTACATCCATCCAGACTATGTCTGTCACTCTGCCCTTGTCAACCTTGCTGGTCACTTCATCAAAGAACTCTTAACAAATTTGTAAGGCATGATCTCCCATCCACAAAACCATTCTGACTGTTCCTAATCAAAGCGTGTCTTTTCAAATGCATGTCCATCTTACCCCTCACAATCCTACCAAATGACTCACCCACCACAGATATTAGGTTTACTATAGTTCTCAGGCTCTTTGCGCCCTATAATTGGTAAATGTGTTTTATATCCCACCATGAAATTAGAGAAAATATTGATGTAATATCTGTGCCATTTCCCTATTCTCCCATGTCCCCAGGTTTGGAGGGAGGCTGTTGATTGAGGGAGGTCTCTGGGTCTATAAACCCCGTCCCTCCCCAATTCCAGCCGCACCACGTGACCTCCGCTCTGGGGCTCCCGCTCGCTCACGTCCGAACTCCCCGCCGTTGGCCATCAACTGCAGCGGATCGCGTGCGCGCTAGTAAGAACTACAACTCCCATTAGGCTCCCCGAACCGATCCTCACCGACACCAAGCTCACCGGCTCTTATTGCGCAGGCGCTATCTCCCAGGGCAGCATGGGTAATGTAGTCAGATTAATGTCTCGAGTCTGATCTCACTCTTGTTCAGAAATGGAAGGAGCTGCTGGAAAATGTTGGGATTTGTGTTGCAGACCGAGGGGAACAGATGGTAGGTGTGCCCAGAGCTAAAGAATGTGCCTTTTTGTTGAATATTTGAGCCCGTTGCAATGTTTGTCCCTGATCAGTTGAAGCCAGACATTTCACTGTTTCCCTGTTTATCTTGGGCAGTGCTCCCTCTCAGATTCAATTCATGGCACTCTGCTTCTGGACCCCAGTTATTGTTTGTCCTTTATGGGGATCACTTTAAAATTTCATCATCCCTCTGAATTCCATCTGTTTCCCAATTTCCTGCAGGATCTCTTACTGCGAGATTACTCAGCTTCAGGATGCAATGCTGGATCTGAAATAGGTACATCCCAATCAGTGAACATTGTTGTTGTTCTAACAAACACTGACAAAAATAGTCTACAAATTCTGCTTCAGGATCACTCTTGCCAATGTGATTGATCCGGACTACATGAAGATTGAAGTCCCCCACAATTGTTCCTTTGTCTTTTCACAAATCCATAAGTGCCTGTTTAATTCAGTGTCTAATGATGCAGTGCTGCGAGGCAAGTGCTAAACTGTTCGTGCCCTTGCAATTCCTGGCACATCATCCTTCCAAATTGCTTTCTTACCGACTGTATTTCATAACCTGACGATAAATAATTTGTCAGTCTTACTTTTGTTATCCCTAACTAAAAGATTCCTTCCTGCTGCATTCCCATTCTGCCTGTTTCTCTGCAAATTGAGAACTGTAGAATATTGCAAATAGTTTTGTCGGATATAGGTAAAGTAGTGTTACTTCTGCAATCATAATTACTTATGCAAGGTAAATACACTCACACCAGTGTATAATTGTTTCAACTAATAACTGAGTCAACAAGACTGAAAACTATGTGGAGGAAATATATAATAGTTTTTGTATGAGCTAAAATGTGCATACAAGAATGAAACGTGCCTGCAAACAATGGTAGATGTTACAGACAAATAGATAAGGTGCTGTGAGGATGTAGTTTAAGCCAGATATGCCTGTACAAACAGTAGGTATAAACATCTGTTTCCCACTTCTGCAAAAACACAAAAGCAAACCCCAATTGAAAGGTCATAAGAATCAATATGGATGGGGAAAGGGCGGAAATGTCACAATTACGGGAAACAGATGGTAGTGAAGGAGGATATACCAAACAATGGACCACAGCAGGACGTGATGAAATGGCCGAGTAAAACTTGTACTTTGTTATGCACAAGGACGGATAAGGCAAGAGATAAACAATTGTAATGGGCACCGGGTTGGGAGTGGTGAATCCTATATAAGATATGTACTTGCTAAACTCTGGGTGCCTTCCTTCAGGCACCACGCTTGCAAGCGGATAATGAACATACTGATTGCTTCAGATCTTGTCTCACACTGAAATTATTGAAGTGAGTGAGCTTTGTTTCTCAAAACTGGGATCTCATCCGTTATATTCTTCCATCGCCGGGGGGAGTGGCTGGCCTTGCACAATGGGAAGATGCATCCTGTTCCCCATTGAGGAGCGGTCTCGTGTCTCGGTTTGGTCCACTCCCTTGGGCGACTGGTATGAATCCCACAAGAGAGACATCTGAATCAGACAGTGAATGGACGTCGATAGAAAATACAGAAAATGGGCCAGGCATCTCTGTGCACAGACCAAGGTAAGAAAACTGACTTTTAAGTATTGCCTTGGTGGCCGGAATAAAGGGTATTTAATCGCTGAGGGACTGCCGAGGGCCCCGAGAAATGGGGAGGCAGAGTAACTGTCATGGAGTAAAGGAAGAAAAAGTCCCTGGTAAAATTCCTCCTGAAAGTCCGTTGGGGAGGATGTTGCAGGAATGGACAAGTAACACTTATATAAGGGGAAAAGATAAAAAGAAAAGGATGAAATATTGTTGTTTTGTATGGACCAAAGAACCAATCCTTTGTCCGGCTGTCTTCTGGCCAAAGTTCGGTTCGGACGAAGATTGGGTATGTCAATATATAGAGCTGAAAATGTGTTGCTGGAAAAGCGCAGCAGGTCAGGCAGCATCCAAGGAGCAGGAGAATCGACGTTTTTGGCATGAGCCCTTCTTCAGGAATGAAGTCCTCACTTTCTCCTATGTCAGTATTTAGGTTTGTATGTGAATGGAAAACAACCTTTTAGTCAAGAAGAGGCGGACAATGCGTCCTGTTGGAAGGGCAGTTTGGGAGTGATGGTAGTAAGGACAAGGCATTCCTCCTCTACCCCACTCAATCCCTGGGATCCTCTTGGCTGCTTGACCCACCCCCCGTACCATAAAATTAGATTGGGTGGAAGTGGAGGAGGAGAAGAGACAGATAGACAGGGACAGGGAACGGATGACCCACAAGAGGAGGAAGAAGGGGCAGTGGACGGAATGTTGTTGTCCCTGACCCTCAATCCTCAACGAAAGAAAGGGAAGATAAAGTAGATGTAGAGGAGACCTCCGGAGTATCTAAACCAAAGCCTAGGGGAGGAAAACAAAAAGGGGAAGAGCGTAAAGACTTATCCCCTTCGGGAGGTACGAGTAGGGGACAAAGAGAATGGGTTTGTAAGTACCCCCTCACCAGTGGGGAGGTCAGAACATTTAAAAAGGAGATGAAGGTCCTGGATGAGGATCCGGTAGGGTTGTCTGAACAAATTGATCAATTCTTGGGGCCCAGTCTGTACACATGGACTGAGTTAATGTATATTTTGAATATACTATTTACTGGAGAAGAAAGGGGACTTACACGAGGAGCAGCCATTAAAATATGGGACAGGCAACATCCCTCTGGGGACAGGGAGAGACGAAGTTTCCCCTCAGAGACCCCCAGTGGGACAATCAAAACCCGGATCATAGAGAAGAAATGAGGGAATTGAAAGATCTGATTCTAAAAGGAATAAGAGAGGCAGTCCCAAAGTCCCAGAATTTGACTAAAGCCTTTAAAGTTAGACAGGAGAAAGATGAGACTCCCTCAGCTTTCTTGCAAAGATTACGAGACTCAATGCAAAAATACTCTGGAATGAACCCTGAGGAGAGAGAGAACGAGAACCTGCACAGTTACTGTCTTTGATGTTTAAATTAATGTATCGCTGGACATCAGAGTGCATCTGGGAAGATTAGCAAACAGTGAAATTCACAACTAATCTTGGAGGAACTGTTGGGCGAAGTTCACAGCACAGAATCAGATAAATTAATTGTAGTTTTAAGTCGGTCCAAGAGAAAGGCTGCAGTAGTGAGTATAGTGGATTCTTTCTTGAATATATGTTTTTGGAGATACGTCTCTTGATTAAACGTAAAATATAAGCCATAACTATTAATTTAACCTGGTGCAGTTTTTGTAAAGGAATAAGACGGTGTACATTCTGGGTCTGTAGATTGTGAAGGAGCAAAAATGGCATTTGCAATGATATGTACTTTTTGTCAGATGTGGGATTTTGAAGAGATTTTAAGGGTTACTGCGGATTATATCTGCCATAAATGCTGTTGGATCCGAATCTTATCAGATCAAGTGGATCGGCTGGAGAGACAGATAGAAGCGATGAGGAATTTGCAACAGCAACAGTATGTGATGGATGGCAGTTATAGGAAGGGGGAAGTCTCAGATACAATCACATAGATGGGTTAACTCCAGGAAGGGTAGGAGAGGTAGGCAGCTAGTGCAGGAGTCCTTTGTGGATATACCCATTTCAAACAAGTATGCTGTTTTGGAAAATGTAGGGGGTGATGGATTCTCAGGGGAACGTAGCACGAACAGCCAAGTTTCTCGTATTGAGACTGGCTGTAATGCAACAAGGGGTATATCAAGAGATCAATTGTGTTAGGGGATTCTGTAGTCAGAGGTAGAGACAGACGTTTCTGTGGCCAGCAGAGAAAAAGCAGAATGGTGTGTTGTTTCCCAGGTTCCAGGATCAAGGATGTCTCAAAGAGGGTGCAGAATGTTCTCACGGGGAGAGGGCCCAGCAGGAGGTCATTGTCCACACTGGAACCAATGACATAGGAAGGGAAAAGGTTGAGAGTCTGAAGGGAGATTAAAGAGAGTTAGGCAGAAATTTAAAAAGGAGGTCCTCAAGGGTAGTAATATCTGGATTACTCCCAGTGCTACGAGCTAGTAAGGGCAGGAATAGCAGGATAGAGCAGATGAATGCATGGCTGAGGAGCTGGTGTATGGGAGAAGGATTCACATTTTTGGATCATTGGAATCTCTTTTGGGGTAGAAGTGACCTGTACAAGAAGGACAGATTGCACCTAAATTGGAAGGGGACTAATATATTGGCAGGGAAATTTGCTAGAATTGCATGGGAGGATTTAAACAAGTAAGGTGGGGGGGGGGGGGGGGGGGGGGGGTCGGGGGCGCGGGTAGGACCCAGGGAGATATTGAGGAAAGAGATCGTTCTGAGACGGGTACAGCTGAGAATAGAAGTGAGTCAAACAGTCAGGGCAGGCAGTGACAAGGTAGGACTAATAAATTAAACTGCATTTATTTCAATGCAAGGGGCCTAACAGGGAAGGCAGATGTACTCAGGACATGGTTAGGAACATGGGACTGGGATATCATAGCAATTACGGAAACATGGCTCAGGGACGGGCAGGACTGGCAGCTTAATGTTGCAGGATACAAATGCTACAGGAAGGATAGAAAGGGAGGCAAGAGAGGAGGGAGAGTGGCATTTTTGATAATGGATAGCATTACAGCTGTGCTGAGGGAGGATATTCCTGGAAATACATCCAGGGAAGTTATTTAGGTGAAACTGAGAAATAAGAAAGGGATGATCACCTTATTGGGATTGTATTATCGATCCCCCAGTCGTCAGAAGGAAATTGAGAAATAAACTTGTAAGGAGATCTCAGCTATTTTTTAGAATTATAGTTATGGTAGGGGATTTTAACTTTCCAAATATAGACTGGGACTGCCATCGTGTTAAAGGTTTAGATGGAGAGAAATTTGTTAAGACAAGACAATTTTCTGATTCAGTATGTGGATGTACTAACTAGAGAAGATGCAAGACTTGACCTACTCTTGGAAAATAAGGCAGGGCAGGTGACTGAGGTGTCAGTGGGGGAGCACTTTGGGGCCAGCGACCATAATTCTATTAGATTTAAAATAGTAATGGAAAAGGATAGACCAGATCTAAAACTTGAAGTTCGAAATTGGAGAAAGGCCGATTTTGATGGTATTAGGCAAGAACTCGGCCGCTGCTCCCATTCAAATGACCGTTGGTGGTGAAACAGTGAGTATTTATACTCACAGTTCTCCTTCCCGGCTGCCCCTCTGCTTGCCGTCACTTCCTCTGCTGCTCCCGCTCTTTCTGTGAAGGAGAGAGAAAACAAAACACCGATGCCCGCTACAGGTAAGTAATTTTGAAAAAAACTCTTACCTTAGCTGTAGTCTCCCGGGTTCACCTCAACTCGGTTCACCTCAAGGATAGTCAGCATGTTTTTGTGAAGGGCAAGTCGTGCCTCACAAACCTTATTGAATTCTTTGAAAAGGTGACGAAGGAGGTTGATGAGGGGAAAGCGGTAGATGTGGTATATATGGATTTTAGTAAGGCGTTTGATAAGGTTCCCCATGGTAGGCTACTGCACAAAATACGGAGATATGGCATTGAGGGTGAGTTGGAGGTTTGGATTAGGAATTGGCTGGATGGAAGAAGACAGAGGGTAGTAGTTGATGGCAAAGTTTCTTCATGGAGTGCCGTCACTAGCGGTGTTCCGCAAGGATCTGTTTTGGGACCATTGCTGTTTGTCATTTTTATAAATGACCTGGAAGAGGGGTTAGAAGGTTGGGTGAGCAAGTTTGCGGATGATACGAAAGTCGGAGGAGTTGTTGACAGTGAGGAAGCATGTGGCAGGTTACAGCAGGATATAGAGAAGCTGCAGAGCTGGGCAGAAAAGTGGCAGATGGAATTCAATGTAGCTAAGTGCGAGGTGTTTCACTTTGGGAAGAATAACAAAAAGATGGGGTACTGGGCTAATGGTCGGATACTTGGTAGTGTGGATGAGCAGAGGGATCTTGGTGTCCATGTACACAGATCTCTGAAAGTTGCCACCCAGGTAAATAGTGCGGTGAGGAAGGCATATGGCGTACTGGCTTTTATTGGTAGAGGAATTGAGTTCCGGAGTCCTGAGGTCATGATGCAGTTGTATAAGACTCTGGTACGGCCGCATCTGGAATATTGTGTGCAGTTTTGGTCGCCATACTATAGGAAGGATGTGGAGGCATTGGAACGGGTGCAGAGGAGGTTTACCAGGATGTTGCCTGGTATGGAAGGAAAATCGTATGAGGAAAGACTGAGGCACTTGGGGCTGTTTTCACTAGAGAAAAGAAGGTTTAGGGGTGACTTGATTGAGGTGTACAAGATGATTAGGGGGTTAGATAGGGTCGACAGTATGAACCTTTTCCCGCGTATTGAGTCGGGTATTACAAGGGGGCATAGCTTTAAATTAAGGGGGGGTAGATATAGGACTGATGTTAGGGGTAGGTTCTTCACTCAGCGAGTCGTTAGTTCATGGAATGCCCTGCCAGTAACAGTGGTGGACTCTCCCTCTTTATGGGCATTTAAGAGGGCATTGGATAGGTATATGGAGGATAGTGGGTTAGTGTAGTTTAGGTGGGCTTGGATCGGCGCAACATCGAGGGCCCAAGGGCCTGTACTGCGCTGTATTCTTCTATGTTCTATGTTCTATGTTCTAACTTTCGAAAGCTGATTGGAGGCAGATATTCGCAGGTAAAGAGACGGCTGGAAAATGGGGCACCTTCAGAAATGAGATAACAAGTATCTAGAGAAAATATATTCCTAGAAGGGTGAAAGGGAAGGCTGTTAGAAATAGGGAATGCTCGATGACTGAAGAAATTGAGGGTTTGGTAAAGAAAAAGAAGGAAGCATATGTCAGGAATAGACAGGATAAATCGAGTGAATCCTTAGAAGAGTATAAAGGTAGTAGGAGTAGACTTAAGAGGGAAATCAGGAGGCCAGAAAGGGGACATGAGATAGCTTTGGCAAATAGAATTAAGAAGCATCCAAAGGGTTTTTACAAATTCATTAAGAACAAAAGGGTAACTAGGGAGAGAATAGGGCCCCTCAAAGATCAGCAAGGCAGCCTTTGTTTGGAGCCACAGAAAATGGGGGAGATACTAAATGAGTATTTTGCATCAGTATTTACTGTGGAAAAAGATATGGAAGATCTCGACTGTAGGGAAATAGATGGCGACATCTTGCATAATGTCCAGATTACAGAGGAGAAAGTGCTGGATGCCTTGAAACGGTTAAAGGTGGATAAATCTCCAGGACCTGATCAGGTGCACCCGAGAACTCTGTGGGAAGCTAGAGAAGTGATTGCTGGGCCTCTTGCTGAGGTATTTATATCATCGATATTCACAGGTCAGGTGCTGGAAGACTGGAGGTTGGCTAACGTGGTGCCATTGTTTAAGAAAGGTGGTAGGGACAATCCAGGTAATTATAGACCGGTGAACCTGACCTCGGTGGTGGGCAAGTTGTTATCGGGAATCCTGAGGGGCAGGATGTACATGTATTTGGAAAGGCAGGGACAGATTAGGAATCGTCAACATGGCTTTGTGCGTGGGGAATCATGTCTCACAAAACTGATTGAGTTTTTTGAAGACGTAACAAAGAGGATTGATGAGAGCAGAGTGGTAGATGTGATCTACATGGACTTCAGTAAGGCGTACGACAAGGTTTCCTGTGGGAGACTGATTAGCAAGGTTAGATGTCATGGAATACAGGGAGAACTAGCCATTTGGATACAGAACTGGCTCAAAGGTAGAAGTCACAGGGTGGTGATGGAGGGATGTTTTTCAGACTGGAGGCCTGTGACCAATCGAGTGCCACAAGGATCGGTGCTGGGTAAACTACTTTTCATCATTTATATAAATGATTTGGATGTGAGCATAAGAGGTGTAGTTAGTAAGTTTGCAGCTGACACCAACGTTGGAAGTGTAATGGACAGCGAAGAAGCTTACCTCAGATTACAACAGGATCTGGAACAGATGGGCCAATGGGCTGAGAAGTGGCAGATGGAGTTTAATTCAGATAAATGCGAGGTGCTGCATTTTGGGAAAGCAAATCTTAGCAGGACTTATACACTTAATGATAAGGAGTATTGCTGAACAAAGAGACCTTGGAGTGCGGGTTCAAAGCTCGTTGAAAGTGGAGTCGCAGGTAGGTAGGATAGTGAAGAAGGCGTTTGGTATGCTTTCTTTTATTAGTCAGAGTATTGAGTGCAGGAATTGGGAGGTCATGTTGCGGCTGTAAAGGACACTGTTGGAATATTGCGTGCAATTCTGGTCTCGGAAAGATGTTGTGAAACTTGAAAGGGTTCAGAAAAGATTTACAAGGATATTGCCAGGGTTGGAAGATTTGCGCTATAGGGAGTGGTTTGAATAGGCTGGGGCTGTTTTCACTAGAGCGTCGGAGGCTGAGGGGTGACCTTATCGAGGTTTATAAAATTATGAGGGGCATGGATAGGGTAAATAGACAAAGTCTTTTCCCTGGGGTGGGAAGGTCCTGAAATGGAGAGGGTAAATAGACAAAGTCTTTTCCCTGGGGTGGAAGAGTCCAGAACTAGAGGGCATAGGTTTAGGGTGAGAGGGAAAAGATATAAGAGGGACCTAAGGGGCAACGTTTTCACACAGAGGGTGGTACGTGTATGGAATGAGCTGCCAGAGGATGTGGTGGAGGCTGGTACAATTGCAATAAAAATAAGGATGACTGTTCTCTAAAATCTACACTCAGGCAGCTGTTCTCCACATTACAAGCAGGGACTGTTGTTTGCGACTAGATACACAGGGACTCCTCGTTCTCTGTATTATAGACAGGGACTGCTGTTCCCCGTATCACAGACAGGGACTGCTGTTCCCCGTATCACAGACAGGGACTGCTGTTCCCCGTATCACAGAGAGGGACTGCTGTTCCCCGTATCACAGACAGGGACTGCGTTCCCTGTATCACAGACAGGGACTGCAATTCCCCGTATTACAGACAGGGACTGCTGTTCCCCGTATTATAGACAGGGACTGCTGTTCCCTGTATCACAGACCGGCACTGCTGTTCCCTGTATTCTGGACAGAGACTGCTGTTCCCTGTATCACAGACAGAGACTGCTGTTCCCTGTATCACAGACAGGGACTGCTGTTCTCTGTATCATAGACAGGGACTCCTCATTCTCTGTATTATAGACAGGGACTGCTGTTCCCCGATTACAGACAGGGATTGCTGTTCCCCGTATTATAGACAGGGACTGCTGTTCCCTGTATCACAGACAGGGACTGCTGTTCCCTGTATTTTCGACAGGGACTGCTGTTCGCTGTATCACAGACAGAGACTGCTGTTCCCTGTATCACAGACAGGGACTGCTGTTCCCTGTATTATAGACAGGGACTGCTGTTCCCCATATTATAGACAGGGACTGCTGTTCCCCGTATTATAGACAGGGACTGTGTTCCCCGTATTGTAGACAGGGACTGCTGTTCCCTGTATCACAGACAGGGACTCCTCATTCTCTGTATTATAGACAGGGACTGCTGTTCCCTGTATTATAGACAGGGACTGCTGTTCTCTGTATTATTGACAGGGACTGCTGTTCCCTGTATTATAGACAGGGACTGCTGTTCCCTGTATTATAGACAGGGACTGCTGTTCCCTGTATTATAGACAGGGACTGCTGTTCTCTGTATTGTAGGCAGGGACTGCTGTTCTCTGTATTATAGACAGGGACTGCTGTTCTCTGTATTATCGACAGGGACTGCTGTTCTCTCCACTACAGACAGGGACTGCTGTTCTCTCAAATATAGGCAGGGACTGCTCATCTCTACAATAGACAGGGACTGCTTTTCTCTATACTACAGACAGGTCGTGCTGTTCTCCACGCAGAAGACAGGGCCTGTTTTTCTGTATTCTATTCCCAGGGACTGCTGCTCCCAACAACATTCCCAGAGACTGCTGTACTCTCGATTGTACACAATAACGACTGTTCTCCGCTATACAAAGGGGAACTGTTGTGCTCTACAATACACACAAGGACTGGTGTTCAATGCATGATACACGTGCACTGCTATACACTTCAATGTACAAAGAGACTGTTTTTATCTCCCACATACACTGGGTCTGACAAACGCTCCAATATACAGAGAGACTTCTGTGCTCAGTAACATTCACAATGACTGCTGGTCTCCTCAATACAACAGGGATTGATTTTGTATGTAATACACACAGAAACTGCTGTCCTTTGTTATAAGCAGAAGAACTGCTGTTCTGTGCAGTATACATGGGAACTGCTTTCTGTGCAGTACACATAGGAACCATTGATCTCTGTAATATGCAGAGGGAGTGGTGTTCTCTGTAAAAGACACAGGAACTGCTGTTCCTTTTAATAAAGACTGGAACTGCCGTTCTTTGTAATGTACACAGGGATTGCTGTTCTGTTTCACAGAAGCAGAGGCTGCCCTTTGGGATACTATCAACAGGGATTGCTGTTCTAATTAGTGTACACAGATACTGCTGTTCACAACAAAATAGACAGAAAACTGCCCTTCTCGGTCATTTAGATAGAGACTGCAATTCTGAGTGAAACAGACCAGCGATGCTGTTCTCTGTTTTATTGTCAGTGATTGCTGTTCTCTACATCATTCCCAGGAGAAGCTGTTCTCTACAATATGCACTAGGACAGCTGTTCTCTACAATAAACACCGGGACAGCTATTCTCTACAATATACACCAGGACAGCTGTTCACTACGATATACACCAGGACAGCTGTTCTCTACAATATACACCAGGACAGCTGTTCTCTACAATATACACCAGGACAGCTGTTCTGTACAATATACACCGGGACAGCTGTTCTGTACAATATACACCGGGACAGCTGTTGTCTACAATATACACCAGGACAGCTGTTCTCTACAATTAACACCGGGACAGCTGTTCTCCACGCTATACACCGGGACAGCTGTTCTCTACAATATACACCAGGACAGCTGTTCTCTACAAAATACACCGGGACTGCTGTTCACTACAACATACATCGGGACAGCTGTTCTCTACAATATACACTTGGACAGATGTTCACTACAATATACACCGGGACAACTGTTCTCTACAATATACACCGGGACAGCTGTTCACTACAATAAACATCAGGACAGCTGTTCTCTACAATATACACCGGGACAGCTGTTCACTACAATATACACCAGGACAGCTGTTCACTACAATATACACATGAACTGCTGTTCTCCATAATGCAGTTCTGTTTCATGTTCAGAGATACAGATGTTCAGTATAAAATACACAGGGGCTGCTGCTCTGTGTAATATACACAGGAACTGCTGTTGTCAGTAATAAACACAGTGACAGCATTCACTGTAGTTATACAGAGGAACTGCTGTTCTATATAATATAGACAGGGACTGCGATTCTCTGTCATATGCACAGGGACTTCTGGTTCATATCCTCAGAAATTGCTGTTCAGTATAGCATACACAGGGACTGCTGTTTACTGCAATATAGACAGTAAATGCTACACTCTGCAATCCAACATTGCAGGCCAGGTAATGGTGTAGTGGTGTTATCACTGGATTGTTCATCCAGAGACGCAGGTAATGTGCTGGTGACCCAGGTTCAAATTCTGCCATGGCTGATGATGGATTCTGAATTCAATAAAAAAAAGTCTGTAAGTAAGAGAGTAATGATGGCCATAAATCTATTGCCAATTGTAGGAAAAACCCAATTTGTTCACTAATGCCTTTTAGGGAAGGAACCTGCTATCTTTAGCTGGTCTGGCCTCCATGTTGCTTCAGACCCCCAGCAACGTGGTTGACTCTGAACTGCTCTTTGAGCCATTAGGAATGGGCAATAAACACCGGCCGAGCCAGCAACACCCTCATCCCACAAATGAATAAATAAAGGGAACATTTCCCAAGCTGGAACAGAAACGATGGGCCAAAATGCCTCCTTCTGCACTCAAACACAACTGTGGTGACTACTTGAGGTCTTGCATGATGTAAATTGTGAAATGTATATGGAATAATTTTGTTATTGAGCATGAAACTGGTTGTT